>NW_022196906.1:108115953-108147945 GCF_008632895.1 Mastomys coucha | reverse complement strand
AAAAAGGAGACACGCAGCTACCAAGAAAACTAGTGACATCGTCTCAGAAACAACCCTGCCATTTTGACTAGCTGGCTGCGTAATATACTAAGTGTGTAGGAAGAAAATACAAGTGCTGAACCCAGTTGGTTAACCGCCAACCAGGTTGCAAACTCAAAAGGCGACCCATTTATCAGCGAGATCTGTTCAAGCCTGCAAAGGAAGCTGTCTCTCCTACACGCTCGCTGGCCAGAGAAATGAAATCTCCACCACGCTGAGGGCTATTTATGCCGAAGCCCCACCTTCAAATGTCTGGCTCTTTTGATATAAAGTGTCCAGTAAGTCTTTTAAGGGGCTTCGTAACTCACCTGGGTCAGAAGACCGGAGAACAATAGATTTTTTCTCTAGTAGCCAAGCAGGTAAGCCCCCCTACGAGAGAGAAAACCAGAGCCATTACTCTGTCACTTTAGGAGAACTGCTGTCAGCAGGGAGGGAAAAGATGGGGGAAAATGACCTGGGCTTCTGGGAAACTGCAATATAGAAAAAGTAGGACCTCTCTCTTAAACGTGTTCTGAGAATCAATACACACACACACACACACACACACACACACACACACACCCCTTTTGTTTTGAGCTAAGTCTAAAGCTGCCCCATCCCCCACCCCCAGGGCACCTGATAGCCACAGTTTTGATCCTCCTGCTTCTGCCTCTCAAATGCTTGGATTTTGGCATGATCACTGAACTCAGTAAAATCTCCCCTTTTCGCTCTCTTTAAATAGTTATTTATTTATTTACTTTGTGTGTGTGTGTGGGGGGGGGTGTTTTGCCTGCATGTATGTCTGTGCACTGTGTGCATGCAGCCAGCAGAGGGTGCTGGATCCCCTAAAGCTGGAGTTACAGATGGCTGTGAGCCACCATACAGGTGCTGTGAATAGAACCCAGGTCCTTTGGAAGAGCAGCCAGCTCTTTTTTTTTTTTTTTTTTAAAGATGTACTTATTTATTTTATGTATGTGATTACACTGTAGCTGTACAGATGGTTGTGAGCCTTCATATGGTAAATTCCCCTAAGGGAATTTAATTTAGGACCTCTGCTCACTCCAGTCAACCCTGCTCACTCCAGCCCAAAGATTTATTTATTATTTTAAATAAGTAGAGGTTGTGAGCCACCATGTGGTTGCTGGGATTTGAACTCAAGACCTTTGGAAGAGCAGTCAGTGCTCTTACCCACTGAGCCATCTCAGTCCACAGCCAGCACTCTTAACTGTTGAGCCCTCTCTCCAGCCTCTCTCTTTTTCTCCCTTCTTTCCTTTCCTTCTTTCCTCACACTTTAGTTTTACTTGCTGTTGTTTGCTTTTGCAGCACAGGAACTGACATGCTTAGCAAAGGCCCTACCACGGGAGCTACATCCCAAAGCTCTAAAAAAAAAAAATTATTTATTTTATGTCTATAAGTACATTGTAGACTTTCACTCTCTTCCGACACGCCATAAGAGGGCATCGGATTCCATTGTAGATGGTTGTGAGCCACCATGTGGTTGCTGGGAATTGAACTCAGGACTTCTGGAAGAGCACCCAGTGCTCTTAATCTCTGAGCAGTCTCTCCAGCCCCCAAAGCTCTTTTTATGCGCATAGCTTCTCTTAATTTTACAACTAATCTATGAGGGAGACAGAGCAGAGTGCACTCCTCATATGTGACAGAGGAAGCCACCAAGAAGGCCCCATGTTCTGCCTCCAGCCTGCTCCTCGCTGCCCGGCTCCTCGCTAACAGAATAAATACTGGCGGGTCACAGCACCACATGCTCTAAGACTCTAGAGTCTTAGATCGCTTTAATCCACTTTGCCCAGAGCCCCACCCCCACCCCGTCAGCCTCTCCTGCCTTTATTCACACCCACCAAGCAGGCAGGGACTTGAGACAACAAAGCTCACCATGTCCCACTCTGCACAGATGTAGGGCCCAGGCCTTAGGATCACCAGGAGTCCCAGCTCATGAGCCAGCTGAATGAAATGCTCCACATCATGGTCCCCAGAAAACTCATATTGTCCTGGCTGGGGTTCATGGAAGTTCCAGGGCACGTACCTGTGAAGATACACACACAACTGAAATCCTCCCAGGTGGGAGCTGAACAGGAGGGAAGAGAAGGGAGGCCAGGTTCTTCAGCCATTTGACACCTCAGGCCTAAGAGTGAAACATGGGCCAGTGCTAAGGCACGGTGGGTGAGGGCTGCCAAGCCTGACCCCAGGAGTTCAATCCCAGAACCCACATGGTGTAAACTGAGTGCTAGCTTCTATGCACTGTCCTGTCTTCCACACACAGAGAAGCAAACTTACACACACATATGGGGGTGGGGTGGGTAGGGGAGTAAACAAGGTGTAATAAAAAAACACTTTTTAAAAGGAGTGGGAATATTGTTAAGAACTAATACCCAAGCCGGGCCAGCGGTGGCGCACGCCTTTAATCCCAGCACTTGGGAGGCAGGGGCAAGGTGGATTTCTGAGTTCAAGGCCAGCCTGGTCTACAGAGTGAGTTCCAGGACAGCCAGGGCTACTCAGAGAAACCCTGTCTCGAACCCCCCTCCGTCCCCCCCCCAAAAAAGAACTAATTCCCAGTTTGTTCCAATACTTCGCTGAAGTGTCAGATTGGATCCAATCCTGGAAGCTAAGCACAGCCAGGTCAGGCAAGTACCGGGATGGGAGTCACTGAGCTTGAGGAGAAGCAGGAGGCCGAGCCGAGGCATGCCCCCTCTCTGACAGGCTGGAGAAGGTCCAGCAAGGCCACTCAGGACCTCGTTCATTCTCTCTTGCTTCCTGACTGGTGACGGGGAAGATCGTGTAAACAGAGATCAACCTGTAGGTTTTTGTGTTTGTTTATTTTTGACTGTGGTCTGGCAGGATTACAGATGGTGATCTTCATACACAGAACTGCTCTGAGGACACGATGATATTTACCAGCTCTATCCGCCCAGGCGGACTTATTTCAGAGTTCTTGGTCGGATCTGCACGCCTCTCTGCATCAAACTCTCCTTTGGCTTCACTCTAGATCTGGCTCGTTTGACACGCTGAGACGCGAACAGAGCCCTCGAGCATACCAGGCACCTGCCCTAACGTGGAACCCCAAACCAGGCCTCTATGAGAACAATCTATAGAAAATGTGACAGAAAAAAAAGAAATCACCCAGCACACCGAAAATTTTAACGAGAGAAATAAATGCACGAACTCTAATTACCGTGCTAAAATAATACGAGATATGTATTTAAGAAAGAAAGGTTAAGCAGAGCACAGTGGCACAAGCTTGGGAAGTGGAGGCAGAAGGTGAGAGTTAAATGGCCAGCCTGGGGTCACAATAAATTTGAAGGTAGTCTGGCTACATGAGACTCTACTTGAAAACTAAAGAAAGAACTAGCTGGCACAGCAGCATCCATCTTTAATCCCAGCACCCAGGAGGCACAGGCAGGTGGAGCTCTGAGTTCAAGACCAGCCTGGTCTACACAGAGAGCTCCAGGACAGCCAGAGGACACAGAGAAACTCTGTCTCAAAAACAAACCCTTTAATAAAAGTAAGAAAATTCTAGGCATGGTGCCTACCTGTTATATAATCTTAGCACTCAAGAGG
Organism: Mastomys coucha; assembly: GCF_008632895.1. Taxonomy (NCBI): domain Eukaryota; kingdom Metazoa; phylum Chordata; class Mammalia; order Rodentia; family Muridae; genus Mastomys; species Mastomys coucha. The sequence goes on along the minus strand of NW_022196906.1, from coordinate 108,144,354 downwards.
CTAAGGCAGGATTGTGAGGTCTAGATTAGCCTGAGCTACACAGAGAGATCCTACACACAGTGTGAGTGTGTGTGTGTGTGTGTGTGTGTGTGTGTGTGACAGAGAGAGAGAGAGAGAGAGAGAGATGGTTCAGTGTTTAAGAGCACTTATTGCTCTTTCAGCTCTTTCAGAGAATCTAGGCCTGGCTCCTAAGTGCATGGCCACTCACAACTGTCTGAAACTACAGTTCCAGGAGATATGCCTCCCTCTTCTGGCCTCTGAGGGCATTGCAAGCACATGATATATACATGTATATGTCTATATGAATATAACATATAGATCTTATATGTTGTCTGTATGTACATCTATAACAAGAAAAAACAAAACAAAACAAAAATCCCACCCAGTCTAGAGACCCGCATAGCCTTGTGGCAAAGTCCTTGCCCAGCATGTGCAAAAGCCCGAATTTGGCTCTCAGCTCTGAAAACAAAACCACAGGAGAAATCTCTATCCTTCAAGAAGACAAAAGACTTTGGTCAGGCCAGGAAGTAGAACGACCCAAACTGAAGCAGCTACCCCAGCTCTGGTGAAGATACACGCGTGTACCGTCACTCTCGGCACGAAAGCCTGATTGATGAGCCCCACAAGCATCCTCCTTCCTCATCCCACGGATCCAGGGTCAGCCACAGCCCACTGGAACGCAGCATGTTACCATCTGTGAGTGAACTCGGATCCACTGGGCCAGGGCCATAGAAAGAGTAAGTGGGGGACTCCCCTAGGAGCTACCGAGCCCACTAACCCTTTCTCACCCTTTATCTTCTAAGATGTTATCAGTAATTCACACCGGCTTTGCAAAATCCAGAGTGATCAGCTGCCCCAGTTTCCCCCCCAATTAGTCATCTCACAGAATCAGAGGAGAAGGGGACATGCCTGTTGATGTGAACCTATAACCTGGCTCAAAAAGTTGACCCAGTAAGATAAGCTGGGTTCCAAATACCTAAGCATAAGGCTTACTTTACTTCCTCCATACCAAAAGCAGCTACACTCCATACTCCTCGCTGGACCTTGGGCCAAAGACGTGACCTTGGCAGAAATTTAAGTTCCATGAGCTATAACCTGCCTTCATCTTTACTGATGTATTGTGTGTGCGTGCAAACACGGGCATGTACACATGCAGATCAGACATTGCCCTGTAGGGATCTGTTTTCTTCTACCATGTAGGTCCCCAGGATTGAACTCAGCCTGGCAGGCTTGCACTTTCTGAGCCATTCTCTGGCCTCCTCCAACCTTTGCCCCTTCTAGCTGATTTCAATCTTATGGTTTCTTAGGACAGAGTTCAAGGGAGAAGTGCTTCACTCTCTTTAGAAAAACCAGTCAAGCTCCTAATGAGCCAGCCCCTCAGGGCTGCACACAGAGCTCTCGCAGGAAATAAAACTAGGCATGGGTGTTGGGGGTGGGGGTGGGTCTCGGGCAAATGTCCCTCCTTACGTCTGGATCGCATTCAGCCCGGCCATCTTCATCTTCAGCAGCCGGTCCTCCCAGTAGAAGCGGGGTATCCGGAAGTAGTGAATGCTTCCCGAGATGTAGCGGAATGGCTGCCCATCCTTGAGGAAGCGGTCCCGGCTGTAGTCGATCTTGAATGTCCTCTGGGAGACGTTCTGCAGGGCAAGTGAGGGACCCCATGAGAACGGAACCTTTACTTCAGAAGTGGAGCTGGGGGCGGGTGCTTTCTATTAAGTTGTACAATGAGTAAACTTACTTTACACAATAACTGGTAAACACGTCACCACTGAGCCCAGCCGAGGCGACTTGCCTGATAGAGCAACTGGGGAGGCTATCTCCTACTTTGGCTCCACTCCCAAATCTGGAGCCTATAGATGCTCAGGAGCTGGGACTATATCCACTGAGCTGTGTGTGAGGCCTGGAGACAGGGGCACACATCAGTTCAACAGCAGCGTCCCTCGGATCACCACGACTATAAAAAGCAGGGGATGTAGTGTCAGAGAAGTGGAGGAAAGAGGATCAGAAATCCAAGGTGGGGCTGGAGAGATAGCTCAGCGGGTAAGAGCACAGACTGCGCATCCAAAGACGGTCTTGAGTTCAAATCCCAGCAAACACATGGTGGCTCACAACCACCTGTAATGAGATCTGATGCCTTCTGGTGCATCTGAAGACAGCTACAGTGTACTTATTTATAATAATAAATAAATCTTAAAAAAAAAAAAAGAAATCCAAGGTGATCCTTGGCTACATACAGAATTTGAGGACGGCCTGTGCTACATGAGAGCCTTTCTTGAACGCATGAAGCAACAGATCCATGGATCTCGATCCTAGCTGCTGCTCTGAGTTCCAGAGTGACCTGGGCAAGTGTCCTCTCCGACTCTACATCTCATCGGTAACTACCAGGGAGTCAGAGGAAAGGAACTTTAAAACGGTCTTCTTGAAGTTGTAGGGCACAACCCAATTTGTGAGTTGAACTGAACAGGGCCTGGGATAAATGAGCACCTTTTCACAGGGACAGAGAGCAGCGCATCGCACACAGCACAGTGTCACCTCCGAAATGCCTGGTACCCGGCGTGGAGTTACATATATCCCTCCACTGGCTGAACCGTCAAGTAAAGTTTTGAGGAACTCAGTTTGGGGTTCCCATCAGAGCGGTCAGGCAGTATGCAACACTGCACCCTGGTGGACAAAGACAAGTAGCAACGGGCAACAGGCACCCACTGAACCAGGGCTACCAGAAGCCATCTGCCTATCACCCCAGCATTGAGGAGGTGCCAAACGCAGCTTGAAGCGTTCAGAGAACAGTGCCAGGATTCGCCAGCATCATAGCCCTCAGCAACTCTGGAACATCTCCCAACACGTGTGAGAGTTCACACAAGGTCTGATATCCACCCAGGGAGTTGGCACCTCCGCTGATCCGTCAGTCGGATCGCTGGATGTTAAGAATGCCCCCACCTCGGGTCTAGCTCTCGGCTGCTTCGTGGTATCACTAAGGCCAAATCAAGGATGACTTAAGACCACAGCACGGGCGCTGTGCTCAGACACCACACCTACTGCTTTACCGCTGTGGCTGACGTTGAGCAGAGCGGGAATGGTTCCGGAACAGCTCATCTCTGGTGTAGAGGGACTAGTCACAAGTACCAAGGGGCTGAAGAGAGGCATCCAGACCCAGGTCTGCAGAGCGCGCGGTTAACGAGGACTTACAGAAGTATCGTCCTAAAGAGCAGAGAGACCGGCTGATCTCCACAATGCGGGCTAGAAAATGAGGTGTGTATTCGCAGGCCATCCTTCCGTCCCCTCCCCCTCCTTCCCCTGCTCATCTGGATTCTCAAGCCACCGGCGACCGGCACCCTTGTTTCAGGTTCTGTTTCTAGAGGAACCTAAATTAAGGCGAGTGGTACTAGTAACGGCCTAAGGTGAAGAGCAACCTCGACTGTCTCCAAGAACAGAGACAGAAGGCTAAGTGTGGTGCTTAAGAATAGTCCCTATGGCCTCACACATTTAAATGCTTGGTCCATCCCCTGGTCCCCAGGCCCCGCAGAGCGGTTTAGAAAGGATCAGGGGGTGTGGCCTTGTTGGAGAGGGTGTGGCCTTGTTGGAGGAGGTATGTCACTAGGAGTGGCCTTTGAGGTTTCAAAAGCCCAATTTCATTCCCAATTACCACTGTCTACCTTGAGCTTGTGGCTCAGATGTGAGCTCTGAGCTACTGCCCTGACACCAGGTCTACCTGCTTGTGGCCCTGCTACCTCCATGATCACGGACTCTAAACTCTAACAAGGCTCACAATTAAATGCTCTTTTCATAAGTTGCCTTGGTCATGGCATCTCTTCACAGAAACAGAACAGTGACTAAGACAAAGATATCTGTGAGGGAGTTCCCAGGGAGTTTTAAATGGTGGTAGGAGACCCACTGTGACTATAGGTGTAACTATGCATGGGTTGGGGGCCCTGGAGACCCAACCTGACTGTGGGTGTAACTATGCATGGGTCGGGGGCCCTGGAGACCCACCCTGACTGTGGGTGTAACTATGCACGGGTTGGGGCCATGGCTGAAGAAAAGACAGAACCGAGCCAAGTACCAGCATTTATTTCTGTCTTTCCACTCTGGACCCAATGTGACCAGCCGTCTATCCCACACTCTTGCCATTGTGCCTCCCCTATCATGATGGACCGCACCCCCACACCACAATCCAAAAACAAACCCTTAAGTTTCTTGTCAGGGCAGTGAGAAATGTAACAAAGACACCTACACATGGGCCGTAGGTCAGCATCTGGAGTTTTTAGAGCTGCTGTCTAGCAACCAGACCCTACAGCTAGTGTTTGATGGGTGAGCAAGGATACCCCAAAATGCATGTAGCCCTGGCTGTCCTGGAACTCACTCTGTAGACCAGGCTAGCCTTGAACTCAGAAATCCGCCTGCCTCTGCCTCCCAAGTGCTGGGATTAAAGGCGTGCGGCCACCACTACCACCCAGCATGACTTAGCTCTTTTGGTTTACCAGGAACTGGAAAGACTGCGAGGTTGGCTGGCTTGTTTAGCAGGTTTCGAAGTTCTGAAGAGAGGAATTGACAGGTTCAGGCCACTTGGGGCATTCGCTGAGTGGCCTGAACTTCTGTGATGGTTGTCTACAGAGACCCTCATCTCCTACCAGAAAAGCAAGGTTGAAGGTTTAACCATGGTGGGACCCTGGGAATCAATCTGGAGAGGGGCAAAGGTCACAGTGTCCTGGGAGAGGACACGGGCATGGGGTATCGGCCCTGACTCACCAACTCTCACCTTAGTGCCAGCTCTGGTGCCTAAGCTCATGGGATGGTTTCTTGGACACACACACGACACTAGTTTGCAGGAAGGGAGAGAAGACGCCAGGCTGCCTATGACTGAGGAAGCAATGGAGTGGTTGGTTCAGGGAGGGAGCAATGTGAAGACCGACAGGAGAGAACCCACTGTCTGACTATATAACCATATGCCTCAGGAGCCCCAGAAGATGTGCTTTCAGTCCGAAATGCGTAAGGGAAGGCTTGGATAACCTTAGAAGCCCCACCGCAGGCAGAGTCCTCAGTAGATGAATAAATGAGGACGAGATACCACCATGATGCTGGGCCCTCATCGCTGGGGACAGTGACATCCTGGCATTATCGAGGGGGACCACTGTAAACATCAAAAACTAAGGATCACGGTTCCCAGGAGTGATCCTAGGCAGCGCATTGGAAACCACGGCATCCTCGTGGGCTGAGAGGGCAGCTAGAAAACAGAGGTGCCTTTTCCCAGTCCCCAGCTTTGAGTCAGTTTCCTGACACACTGGTTAAAGGGAGGGGTGAGTAGCCCCTGTAGGAAGGACCCTAGGGTGTGACTGCTTGCATAAGCAATAACTCGCTGTTCCCAAAGCTCTCAACAACGGGACTTAGGCTAACTAACTGTAAGAGGTTTGAGCAAACCTTAGGAATGCTGTTGGTACAGTCTAAGCCAACACTTACACTATTAACTGTGACAGGCCATCATTCTCCTGCGCCACTCCCAGGAAGGCCCGAGTCTCTCACACAGTGGATGCCAGGAGTAGAGCGTGTATCCTAACATTACTTCCCTGGTTTGAAGGCAAAGTGGGGCCAAACTAACAGGCAGCACACACCTTACCAAGGACAAGGGCTTTCTTTTATGGATGCAGTGAAAGCTCCAGAATTTTCTACTCTCCATCTCTTCCTTAAGAAAAACCTGGAGGAGACCACACTCCTCCTGGAAGAAGAGCTACGAGGTTCTCTTCCATCAAGGTTAAAAAAATAGGTCATCTCCATTGAATCCCATCTGAGCCGCCTGTGGGCCCCTTCTGCTCACAGCAGAAGCATCATGGTGGACAACAGTAGGTTATTTATAACAGCATGGCTCTAAGAGCAGGTACTACCCAGGCGTGACTTGGTTTGTTGACCATGTGGAATCTTTTCAAACACAAGAGTCTGTCTGACACAAAAGCAGGAAGTTGTGGACAGGCAGGAAGTAGTACTCACCATCTGTCCCCTTAGGGCTACAGTCACTGCCCAGCTCCATGTCACATGAGACCACAACTGTTAGGACATCCATTACAGGTTTAAATGTGAAGTGTCTCCCATAAGCACAGAATCCAAATATGCAGTCCCCAGACAATGGCTCTGTTTTGGGAGGTTGGGGGACATTTGGAAGGCAGACCCTCGCTGGAGGGATCATCCTGAGGGCAGGTCCCCAGGTTCTCTAGGCCATGTCTATTTCCTATCCCCTCTCGGCTTTCAGATTGCTTAGGTAGCACCACACCCCACCACTGTCAGGATGGACTGCACCTCCAACCGTGAGCCGAAACAGGACGGTGCTGAGACGACGGCACAAAGGGTAAAGACATTGGCCACCAAGCCTGGGAAACTGAGCTTCATCCCCAGGACTGGCATGGCAGAAAGGACTGACTCCTGAAAAGTCGTCCTGTGAGCTCCACGTGTGCTCTGTAGCATGCACACACATGCATGTATGTGCACATGAACACACATACATGCATACACGTACAAATTCCCGTTGTCAGATATTCTGTCGTAGCCATAAGACATATGACTCTCACAGCCTTAGACCATCTTGCTCACCCAACACGGGAACGACATTGTGCTACGGGGTCCAGGGAAAGCAGGTTAATTCTCAAAGGAGCCGTAAGGGCAGCTGCAGTGCTGGGGAATCTAACGGACAGACGGTCATTTCTAACCTTCACTGTCAAGGTGAACAGGGAGAATCCACTCTCAACACGGAAGAACCCAAGGGGATCAACCTAAATCCGACTTCCTGAGCACCACTGACACATACGAGGTTATCAGACGATGGAGGCAGGAGGAGGGGAGGAGGGGAAGATGGGAGGAGGGTCAGGGAGATGCTTAGGGGTAAAGAGAATGTTCACTGCTCATCCAGAGCCACCCCCCACCCCCCAACCCCCGCTTCAGTTCTTATCACCCATGTCAGGCAGCTCACAGTTGCTTGTAACTCCAGCTCTAGAGGATACAATGCCCTCTGCTGGCCTCCATGGACACTGCACACACACGGTGCACATAAACTCATACAAGCACACACATATGTGCAGATAAATGATAATAATTTCTTTAAAAGAGGAAACAGAAGGAAAAGAAGAGAGAAGGGAGGGAGAGGAGGGAGAGGAGGAAGGAGAGAAGGAGGGAGGGGAGGAAGGAGGGGAGAGAGGGAGGGAGGGAGAGAAGGAGGGAGAGAGAGGAGAGAGGGAAGGGAGAGGAGGGAGAGAAGGAGGGAGAGGAAGAGGGAGAGGAGGAGGGAGAGGAGGAGGGAGGGAGAGGAGGGGGAGAAGGAGGGAGGGAGAGGAGAGAAGGAAGAAGGGAAGGGAGGGGAGGAGAGGAAGGAAAGGGGAAGAGAGGGAAGGAGGAAGCGGGGAGAGGAAGAAAGCAAAAGAGGAAAAGGAGAGACAAGAAGCTAGCTCCTAGTAATTAAAAGAAAAAAACCCTCAAATTTTCCCAGTGTACCACTCAGGCCCTTCTGAATGAGTCGACACCGAAATGTGATCACGGAGAGAGAAATCTTTATTTCCCACTTGCAGGGTAGCAATCGTGTTTTTACAAAGTGTACAGCCACAGGAACACAAAACAAAACACAATTCCAAGCACAGCCGCAACGGATGTGTCGGTCCCCTGGCGTCTCCACTCCATTCTACACACGACGCATATAATACTGGAGCTTTTCTTTCTTTCTTTCTTCCTTTTTTAAAAAAAGGCAGTACACACAAAACACCCTTAGACCAGGCACCAATCAGGAGTCTAATACCGACCAGTATGATTTCTTCAGTTATAAGCATCTTAAAAAATAAAATGAAACACTAACCATAACACAGCATAAGTGTCACTGGGTACCCTGAACATCTTCCCCAAGAGTTTAGTTCCCCAGTGCTAAAAATAAATATATCTGCATCCCCTGTGCACATTCGTGGACTTGAGTAAAAGCAGCTTGGTGACATCACAAATTATGGGTCATTATGAATTAACTGGTCAAGCAAGACCTTGGTCTCCAGGTCTTCTGGGAGAAAACTGGAAAGTTCCAATCCAATGGGTCTCTATTCACACCCCACGATCCAATGGGTCTCTACTCACACCCGAGCCCTGCCAACTCACCCCAGGGGCTGTGGAGTTCCTGGAAGGGCGCCTCAGCTCCAGGGTGGAAAAACTCAGCTGTTTCATTAGCAACCCAGGGCTATGGGGAGAGAGGAGGGGAGAGGGGAGGGGAAGGGAGGGCTCTGGATCCTAACCCTCCTGCATTCCTGGCCAGTGATCAGCTTAATACTGTCCCTGTACCTCAGGGAGAAAAAAAAAAAAGGCAAATGTATAGTTTTAAAAATAAGAACAGGAAGCCAGGCAGTGGTGGCGCACGCCTTTGATCCCAGCACTTGGAAGGCAGAGACAGGCGGATTTCTGAGTTCGAGGCCAGCCTAGTCTACAGAGTGTGCTCAAGGACACCCAGGGCTACTCAGAGAAACCCTGTCTGGAAAAAACCAAAAAATAAAATAAAATAATAAAATAAAATAAAAACAGGAAGCAGGAGATGGAACAATAAATAGCAAGCTTAGTGGCTCAGTGCCAGGCAGGCACAACCACCCGCCATTGCAACTCCCAGCCTCTGGCTCACTCCACACCTGCACTCATGGGCACATGCCCACATGCAGACACACAGACCAACACATGACTAAAAATAATTTAAAAAAAGAAAAAGCTGCATAAAGGCATTTGGCAGAATATGAGTTTAATCCCAGAGACACACAGGAAGAAGTGGACCTGTCCTCTGACCTCCATGTTAGTACCACACATAAACACACACACACACACACACACTTTTAAAATATACATTAAATAAAGATGTCCTCAATTATTCTGATTTAACTTTGTGTGTGTGTGCATGCATGAGTAAGAGAAGCATTACAAACTTCAAGAGAAGTGGCCCGAGTAATATACGGAACTTTTTCAGACTTTGACTCAAACAAAGATAAAACTGGCCTATGTAGTGAGTTCCAGGTTAGCTAGGGCTATGCACTGAGACCCTGTCTCCAACCAACACAAAACAAAGGAACAGACAGAACCAAGACCAATGGAACAGGGAGAGGACGAAAACGGCACACAAGAGTGAGCAAGACGGGTGCTTGGCAACGACACAATTGTTGGCCTTTAGCTACACCCCAACCACAGAATTCAGAAGGGAAAGGGGACACAGTACAACCAGAACCACAGAAATAAAAGCGACTGTAAGAGGGCGGGCATGGTGACACATGCCTGCAGTCCCAAGGGTGCAGGCACTGAGACCCAAAGAGCTTGAGTTCCAGAGCAGCCGGCCTCCTTAGGGAGACCGAGTCAGTGAGGGACGGAGGAAAGGAAATGCCATGAGCAACGCGCACTAACACACTGGACAGCCTGGAAGGCAAGAAGAAGGTGAAGAAGCCGCCCTACTAAGGCAGATCAAGGAGAGAGCCTGACAGGAACACAGGGTACCATTCCCCTTCTATCAGGATACAAGACCTTCAGAACAGGCAGTCTCATCTCACTAGAGAATTATTTTATTTATACGACCGTATATGTGCGTTGTGTGTAAATGTGGGCACACACGGGAGGCAGAGGCAGGAGGATAGCTGCGAGTTGAAGGCCATCTGGTATGCAAAGCAGTTGAGGGCCATCTGGTATGCAAAGCAAGACCCTGCCTCAAAAAAAAACAAAAAACGAAAAGGGAAAAACAAACAAACAAAACAAAACAAAAAAAACCCTGAGAGCCAGAGTAGGTGATTGTGCATACCGATCACAAGATGACGGAATCAAAATGAGACCCAGGATAGGTCTAATGCCCTGAAAAGAAAGGTCCAGAAAACAAGGAACTAGTAAGAACAACAGGAATGGCAGGAGTCAAAGGCTACCAGTAGCCCCAGAGGGTTGCAGTGGAAAGGCTCAGTCTGGTGTCTGAACTCCAACGCTGAGGATAACAGACAGACAGGGCAGCCGCGATCCTAAAAGGGCTGAATCAGCAGAAATGGAGAACATGGAGAAAGGTGAGGTTGGAGGGGTGGCAGGTGAGAGCTGTGCCCAGAGGAGATCTGGGGGAGCAAGGTCCCGAAAGGTACTGAGCTGTGGCCTCTCCTAGAATCCTAACAACAGATTGTGATCTTTACAGAATCTCTCCCAGTGCACCAAAGTCCTCCTGTCTAGTGTGCGTGGGGAATGAGACCATCACAGTATCAAGGCAAAGCTATTTATTTCTCCTCTGCGCCCCCATCCCCAAGACAGGATCTTATATCATGTAGCCCAGGATGGCCTCAAACTCATTACTAGCTTTGAACTCCTAATTTTCCTGTCTCTATCTGCTGAGTGCTGGGAATTACAGGTATGCCCGCTTGCTTGCTTTATTTACTTATTTAGAGACCAGATGGTCCCCTGCCAATACCCTACATACTGGGAGACAAGAATGAGCCAGCCGCCTCCTGCACACACGAGACATCATCACCCAGAAGGACGAAAAGGCGAAGAGTCCCCCATTTACAGAAGCCGAGTGTGCACAGGAAACTCAGGCACTGGCCAGGAAGGTGGCTCTTGGTGTCACAGGGACATCTGGGCTGTGCTGGAGGGCAGCACGCCACACCCCCCCCCACTGACAGCCCGCTGGGTTGGCTCTAGGCGCTTATGCTTGGCCATGTTCCTTAGCAGGTGCACAGATTGGCACATTAACATTACACTGCGTGCTCACTGTGGGTATGGGCTCAGCACCCTCAGCAGAGCAGCCTTGAGGTAGATACAAGAAGTACAACCATTTCCCGGATGATGGAAGCTAAGAATCTAGGGGGACCAGTCACTGCCAGGCTTCAACCCTCTCTCACAAGCCGCAGGAAGCCCCGCTCCAGACAGAGGCCTCTCACCTACCCAGATGTTCTTAAACACAGCTCAGTAGAGCCTTCTCCCAGGACCAGCTAGTTCTCTGCTATGAAATGGGCAAGGTCTCTCTTGCCCCTGGCAAAGGCTAGACCAACAAATCTGCTGGCACTGCACAAAATAGCTCCTTTTGTTTTTCTTGTGGGTCTAGAAGCCCTATGAAATGATCCTATGCTTCTGAGGCCAGAGGCCAAGGTAGATGGGTTAGAATCCCCCCAAGCAGGTAAGACGGTCCTGTCTTTCCACAGCCAGGGCCTGGGGCAACCTGCAGGGACAGAGCTGGGTCATACTCGTGGCAGCTTCAACTTTCCTACGTGTAGACAAGAAACCTCAGCTTCTCCCCAAAATCTCAGACCCAAACCTGACGGGATGGGAAGGAGGTGCCAATCTCCAAACTCACTATTAACAGGTGAACTCCTGCAATGAGCCACTCTCTTAGAGGCCTCCCCTCACCTAGCTACGAGTGAACTGTAGCCTGCCTCATACAAGCCCTTTGAAGGGAACATGGGACGCTAGGGGGCTTGTCTATCTGCACATAGAATCCCGTGCTCACTGTAACCTCCAAAGATACTGAACCATCAGGCTGCAGAATGAGCTTTTAGAAGGATGTAGCTCCCCTTCGCACACTGAGTTAGAACCTGAAGTCAAGCACCATCTACAGAAGTATTTGTCACTCCGTCTTTAAAGATAGCTCATTACATCCAGTGTCCTTCCTCACCCCCAAACACAGTGTCCTTAATTATCTCACCCAAAGACTACACAGAACAGGGACTCAGAGCTGTCAAGTCCTTAAGGGACGGCAGTCATCCCCAACCACAGTCCCCAGGATTTCGTCTCCAGCCACTCAGTATAGTAATCAGCATCCTTCAAGGTGCAGACAGGAAGGGCCCCATGAATCCGATGGGGTTTGCTGATGTCCTCAATAAAGGTGACCTTGATTGACAAGGAGGAAAGGGATGGCCCAAACCTAACATCTCTAATCAGACAACCCCAGAGGCCCACCTAAGCCCTAACCAGGGCTAAACCCACAGCGCTCCTGCCTCTCCCTGAGTTTGGTCAAGAAGTGCCCTTTCCCGCCATCCCACACCCTGCAAGGACCCCATCACTACAGCGGCTGGAAAACAAATGTGTGCTCGCACTTATGTGGCCAAGTGGACCCACAGGTCCAAAAAAAGCAACGGATGATCTGAGAAGTTAAGCCTGCCTGAACTTGCCAGCCAGCCCCACGGCAAAACATTGTTCCCAGCAGGCTGTGGCCAAAGGGGTGCTTGCTGGCAAGGTTGGGATGGAGCAGGAGATGGAGGAAGGTCAGAGGCCAGGCCAGGGCAAGGCAGGGTAGGGCCACGGGGCAGGTTTATGAAGCCCGCCACAGGATGAGTTCTGTGATTTCTGCCCTGCTCCCTAACCTCATGGGTATCCCATAGTAGGCTGTACCCGGGCTAACGTACACAAACGTAGTCTTGCCGACTTGGTAGAGTCCAGCGAAGAAAGGGTTCAGGAGATAGGCCCCAACATTCCAGGGGAAGATCTGCCCTGCATGAGTGTGTCCGGAAAGGATCAAGTTTATATCTGGCCGAGCCTGGAGGGCTCTCTTGGCGGCCAGAGGCTGATGAGCCAGTAAGATGGTGGCATCGTCTGGGCTGCAGCTCTCCAAAGCCTTGTCAAGGTCCATACCATGCCCAGAGTAGTGAAGGGCGCTTGCTTCTATGTCATCCACGCCCGCCAAGCAGACCCATTCTTTACCTCTCCCCCCACCGTCCGGGTCCCCGGGGGCAGAAATCTTCACATTCTCATTATGGAGGGGCCGGACATGCAAGGACTCCAGCAGTGCGAACCAGTTGCTGACGTCCGATGTGTAGTACTCATGATTACCTGTGACGAAGTAGGTGCCAAGACGGGAATGGAGCTGGCCTAAAGGAGCGACTGCGGTCCGCAAGACAGAGGCCTCTGAGTCGGAGAGGTCGCCCACAATGACCGTGATGTCTGGTTCTAACCTGTTCACCATCCTCACAAACATCTCCATCTTGGTCCTCCCCACTGTGGGCCCCAAGTGAATGTCTGAAAGGAGCACAATCTTGAGGTTGTTCATGGAGGGGGGCAGCTGATGGATGGGTACCTCCACGGTTTTCACCACAGGGGGCTGGGCAGCATTCAGAAGGCCAATGGTACTGAGCACTGCCGTCACCGCGACCGCCAGCGCAGGCCTGAGCACCAGGTGCCTCGTCTTGTCGAGGCTGCCCACCACCCTACCATTGCGCCAGGCTAAGAACTGGTAGGCCTGCTCCATGGCATTCAAGATACAAAGGAAGAAAACCATGATGATGTAGGCACCCAGGCAGGAGTAGGCCACTAAGGAAAACACGTAGGGTTCCTCCGCCACCAAGAAGAGCATGGTGAAGAAGCTGGAATGTGCCAGGGCCAGAAATGTAATGACCACCAGCTTCCAGAACTGGAAACAGGGAGATTCCACAGCAGGGGAATGGCTGAGGTTGCTCACGGTGCTCCGCCAGATGTACGAGGAACCAATGAGCATGATCGAGTTCACAAACAGGACCAGCTGCAGGCGGAACAGCCAACGCCAGGCCTGCAGCTCAAGGGTTCCGGCCAGAAAGGAGCGGGAGAGGATCATGGACACGAAGACTGTGGCTGCAGCCAGGGCAGCCTTGGAGCCCAGAGACAGCTGTCTGAAGAGCGCCATTCTCTCAGCTCAGTGCCGGTGGACTCAGGGGAGGGGACAAGTGACTTCCTGTGAGAGGACAGTGGCCTCCACTGAGAGAGACTTCCAGGTCAGCACCGCCTGCAACCAGGAACTGGCGTCAGCTTTATGGGATAGATCATCAGAGCATCCTCTCCCCCATTCAACCAAAGCCCAAAGACCGTGGACACGGTTCCAACCTGCCTCAAATCCAAGCCACTCAAACATCAGTGAGCCGCCAGGCTTCATTGTTAAAACACTGCAATCACAACGTGATGCACGAGGGGCAGCTTTCTCTCTCTTTTCCTTTTGCGTTAGGTCTCTGGTAGTCCATGCTGGCCTTGAATTCACAGTGTGGCCAAGGATATCCTGAACTACCAATCCTCCTGCCTCCACTGCACAGGTGCTGGGATTACAGGCATGCTCTACCATGCAGTTGATTCATGTGAGGATAGGACCCAAGGTTTCATGCACACTAGGCAGGCATTCTACCAACCAAAGCGCACCTCCAGCCTCAGTTTCCAATGTCGGCTTAACAGGGTCTCATATGGTTAAAGATTCCCCACAATGAGCATGATCTCTCTCTCTCTCTCTCTCTCTCTCTCTCTCTCTCTCTCTCTCTCTCTCTCTCTCTCTCTCTCTGGTTTTGTGAGAAAGGGATTCTCTGTGCAGCCCTGGCTGTCCTAGAACTTGCTCTGTAGACCGGACTGGCCTCCAACTCAGAGCTCAGCCTGCCTCTGCTTCTTAAGTGCTTGGGATTAAAAGCGTGGGCTACTGTGCTCCCCTCCCCAGGCTGTCTTCTTTTTTAAATAATAGGAAAATTCTTATTCTATATGACCAGTTGTTAGTGTGTTGTCTGGGGAAAGTCTCTCACGAGTCAAAACCGTTTTTGTAACAACAGTAAAGCATCGTTGCAAATGTCATTGCATGTAAATATGTAACAGTAAAGCATCATTTCCACACTTCCAGTGAGTATATATATAATAACAGTTTTCAGAGACACCAAAATCTGAGTTGACGGCAGACTGCAAACGGCAACATAAAGAGTCTGACTTCTGGGTCTGGGGATGGAGCTCAGTTTGTAGAGCACCTAGCATGAACCAAGCCCTGGTTCCACCCCCAGCACCACAGGGCATGGTGGTGTACGCAGGTACTCCCACCACCCGGGAGGTGAAGGCAGGATCATCAAAAGTCCAAGGCTATGTTGGACTACACACCAAGTTTGAGGCCAGCCCTGGCTTCATGGAACCTGCCATAAAAACAAAGATTGACTTCTCTTAAAGTATAGCTCTAGCCAAAAACTGAGAGACATTTCTCCATACAAGTGTATTGCTTGTTAATGTTTAACTGGTTTGGCAGGAGTGGACTGGAGAAGTGGCTCATCAGTTAAGAGCCCTGACTATTATTCCAGAGGTCAAGAGTTCAATTCCCAGCAATCCCATGGTGGCTAGCAACCATCTGTACTGGGATCTGATGCCCTATTCTGGTGTGTCTGAAGAGATCAACAGTGTAGTCATATACATAAATAAATCTTAAAAAAAAAAAAAAAGAAGGCAGGAGAATCTCTGAGTTTGAGGCCAGCCTGGTCTACAGAGTGACCTCCAGGACGACCAGGGCTACACAGAAACCCTGTCTCAGAAAAGCAAAAACAAAACAAAACAAAAAAAATACACGTTTTATTTTTAATCTGGGTCTGAAGTATGAGAGTTAATGTTGCAGATACAAACAAAAATAACAGAAAGCTAGTCAACTGGAGTTTTTCATTGGCTTTAATCTAAATGTTCAAGAGGGATATCCACATAAGAATTCTTGAGGCAGCTGGGAGGTGGTGGCACACGCCTTTAATCCCAACACTTGGGAGGCAGAGGCAGGAGGATTTCTGAGTTCGAGGCCAGCCTGGTCTACAGAGTGAGTTCCAGGACAGCCAGGGCTACACAGAGGAATCCTGTCTCGAAAATACAAAAAAAAAAAAAAAGAATTCCTGAGATGGCTTAACAATTAAGAGCACTGATTGCTCTTCCAAAGGTCCTGAGTTCAAATCCTAGCAACCACATGGTGGCTCACAACCATACTCACAACCATCCGTAATGAGATCTGATGCCCTCTCCTAGAGTGTCTAAAGACAGCTACAGTGTACTTATGTATAATAAATAAATCTTTGGGTTGGAGCGAGCAGGGACTGAACGAGCAGAATGAGTGGGGCTGACCCGAGCGAGCAGAGGTCCTAAAATTCAGTTCCCAACAACCACATGAAGGCTCACAACCATCTGTTCAGCTACAGTGTACTCACATATATAAAATAAGTAAATAAACCTCTAAAAAAATTATTTAAAAAGAGCACTGACTGCTCTTTCAAAGGTCCTGAGTTCAAATCTCAGCAACCACATGGTGGCCCACAACCATCCATAATGAGATCTGATGCCCTCTTCTGGGGTGTCTAAAGACAGCTATAGGGAGGGGCTGGTGAGATGGCTCAGCAGGTAAGAGCACTGACTGCTTTCCCGAAGGTCCTGAGTTCAGATCCCAGCAACCACATGGTGGCTCACAACCATCTGTAATGAGATCTAACGCCCTCGCCCTCTTCTGGTGTGTCTGAAGACAGCTACAGTGAATTATGCCAGAGCCAGCGGGCTGTCATAGATCCTGAGTTCAATTCCCAGCAGCCACACACATGATGGCTTACAGTCATCTGTACAGCTACAGTGTACTCATACACATAAAATAAATAAAATAAATCTTAAAAAAAAAAGACTGCTACAGTGTACTTACATATAATAATAATTAAATCTTTTTTTTTTTTTTTGAGACAGGGTGTTTCTCTGTGTAGCCCTGGCTGTCCTGGAACTCACTCTGTAGACCAGGCTGGCCTCGAACTCAGAAATCCGCCTGCCTCTGACTCCCAAGTGCTGGGATTAAAGGCGTGAGCCACCACTGCCAGGCAATACATTTAAAAAAAAAAAAGGCTTCCCTAGGAGGAGATAAAGCAGCCTCTCTGGGTGGGGTTCTCACAGGGCACCTCCTACTTCTACCTGGTGACTTTCCACCAATCCTTACCTCTTCCTGTCTATGGTGACACTAGATATATATATGGGTTCCTTTCCCCTCTGCCCTACCTGTTGGAACCCCTACCCACTGGTTCTCAAGATGTCAAGCTCTGACGGAGCAGCCGGCACTCAATTTTCCTTCTCCTTCAATGAAAGCATTTTCAGCAACTGTTTCCCAGAAACTTAAACAAGTTTCAGCTCTGGTTTTAGATAAACCTGTGCCATTTTCAAGAGTAATTTTTACAAGTCTACAAGGCTCAAGGTCTACTAACAAGTACTTGAACTTACCCCTGACTCAGTCCATCTGGAGGGCCCCAAGTTGACTCGCTCAAAGCAGGAGCCGCGTTCCACTACGCCCTGTCCACTTCACAGATTCGGAGCAGACCTCTCCAGGTGCGTGTCCTACGCGCCCCAGACACTGCCCTGCCACCCAGACCTCGCCTGCCGCACTTTGCCTCTTCCCACCCTCCCTCCACCCGCAACTTCAAACCCTAAAAGAGGAAAGAGGCTTCCAGCAAACAAGGCGATGCACACCTCAAACTAAAAGCAGCCAGCAGGTGGCTAGCGAGAAACGTGAAGAGTACGTTTGGAAAGGGAGAAGTCTCCCAAAGCAAACATTCCTGTGACCCCACTGCAGGAGACACTCCTGACCCCATTTTTTTTCTCCTTCCGGAGCGCTCCGCAAGGATCGCGCCCCACGCCACTGCCCGCGGAGCCCACTCGCAGCCCCGCGCAGCCTGGAGCCCCTCTCCCCAGAAACCGAAGGTGGAGAGACTCCGGGCGCACCTCAGCTAGCCCCGGACCGCGACGCACAAACGGGGAAGCAGTGCGCACAGTGCCGCAGCGGAACCCACGCGCCCCAGCAACCAGGAAGGACGCGCGCCCCGCCCGTCCGGCCCGCCCCCTACGGGCGGCCCGGCCACCGCCTGCGCCTCGGCCGCCTGCCCGCTCTCAGCGGTGATCGAGGGTGACCCGGATTCCTACTCTGCAGAGCCGCGGCTTTCCTCGGCCTCTGCCCGCTTCCCAGCGGCGGAGCGTCCCCGCGCGGTGGCACCGGAGACTTACATAGACACCGCGCGCAGCGCCCAGCAGCGGCAGCAGTGCCAGGAGAGGGAGCAGCGTACACAGGGGGACCCGGAGCATGACCGCGCCGCGACCGGACCTCTCGGCTCAGCAGTGGGCACTCTGGCCAGCCGCTCCACCGCCGGGGGTAGCCGAGGACCCTCTGCCAGGACCCGCCCCCAGCTCCGCCCCGTCCCGGGGCTCTAGGCTACCAGTGGCCGTCCAGCTTCTGCGGGCCACGTGACTCAGGAGCAGCCGTAGTGTAAGCATCTCCCGTATCTGTGTGTCCCTCCAGAATGGCGGAACCCTTGAACGAGCTCTGATAAAGATCAGGGGCTGGCCATTCACGGGGGCCCTCACGCTGTCCCGGCTGCCAGAAAAGAACTGAGCAGGGAGGAGGAAAACAGGCAGTCCTCTGTGCTCTGAGCCGTAGACGCCTAGCCCCTAAAACTCTCCGTAGCGCGTGATCTAACACCCACAAGGTGTGGTCCACAGGCCAAGCCACTCAAACCTGGAAATGCAGACTCTGGGCCCCAACCCGGAAGCCCCGAAGCTTCCCGACCCAGCTCCCGACATTTGCTTTTCAGTCCAAGCAAAGTTTAAGAAGCACCATGCTAGGTTACAGAGGAATTCTAAGTGTGTGTGACTCAGCTACGGCCAAGTGATTTTTGAACTGCCCTGACTTTTAATGAGAGTAATAGCACTTCCCTCAGGCACCTTCTGATTTTACTGCCTGCGGGAGGCAGTAAACTGTAGTCATGGGACACCCCCCCCCCGGCCCCCCGCCTTAATCTCTGCTTTGAGATTGATTTAAATATACATGAGACTTTTCCAGCTTTAATGAGTTGTAATCAATGACAATATTCATTTAGGCATTGTTGCATTTTATTTATTTATTTATTTATTTCACTTAATTTTTGCAGTGCTGTGGGTGAGTCTCAGGTCCTCATTAATTCTAGGCAAGTACACTACCATTGGTCTATATCCCTAAATCCCCATTTTGTTCATTTCTTTTTCTTTTTCTTTTTTTCTTTTGGCTTTTGGAGACAGAGTTTTTCTGTATAGCCCTGGCTGTCCTGGAACTCACTCTGTAGACCAGGAAGGTCTCTAACTCAGATATCTGCCTGCCTCGCCTCTACCTCCCAAGTGCTGGTATTAAAGGCGTACGCCACCACTGCCAGTCGTTCATTTCTTTCTTGTTTCTGATTGTTTTTCTGAGACAGCGTCTCATTTCTTTCTTGTTTCTGTTTGTTTTTCCGAGACAGCGTCTCACTGTATACCTTTGGCTAGCCTGTAACTCACTAGAAAACTGTGTACCTTTAGCTAGCCTGTAACTCGATAGAAGATAGCCTGAAGGCTGGGTTGGTAGATGTTTTTAGTGATAGAGGGCTTGCCGTGGGCATGGAGGGCAGGCAGGATGGGACAGGACATGAAACACACAACACAACACACACACACACACACACACACACACACACACACACACACACGGGCACTCACGCACATGAACATACACTAATATACAAATAAATATCCTAAATAAAGCTGTTCTTTTTTCAATTTAAATTTTTAAAAAACCAGGATCTCAAGGCTGTCCTTGAATTTGCTGTGGTTTGGTTGTTTGAGTTCTATAAAACAGGGCCTTTTGTTATGCAGCTCTGGCTGTCCTAAGATTCTGAAACAGAGAACCTGCCTGCCTGCCTCCTAAATGCTAAGATGAAAGGTGTACACAACTGGAGAGATGGCTCAGAGGGTAAAAGAACACTGACTGCTCTTCTGAAGGTCCTGAGTTCAAATCCCAGCAACCACATGGTGGCTCACAACCATCCCTAATAAGATTCTGGGGTGTCTGAAGTCAGCTATGTATGACAAATAAACTTTTTTTTCAGTTGTGCTATTCATCCCCCAGTTTATTCTTAGTATCTGGCTATAAAAATTCTTTGTATTAAGTCAATATCTTCATATTTTCTTCTAATTCCTTAAATATGGTTTTCTTTCTTTGAAGAATCTCTATGCTGCATGCCAACAATGTATAAGCCCAGGTATATGGCCTTGGCCGAGTGTTAAACTGTCAGTTAGTCTCCCCATTAGCGCCTGGATCAAGCTCTGCCAATTCATCCTGACAGGAGCCATTGCACGGTGGCGGTGGAGGGAGAAGGCTCCCTCTGCTAGGTGACCTTTCATCCGGCTCCATGCTGCGGTGCTCAGTGTTAGCATACAGAACCTGCGGCAGATATATGGGCGGGTCCACAGACCTGTTGCCAGGGCAACGGCCACCATATTCCCAGAATCTATTGGGTTCAACTCCCACCTTTACCTGGAACTACTATGTCACAACCCGTATATATGAGACAATTCCTCCATTTCTCTCTCTCTCTCTCTCTCTCTCTCTCTCTCTCTCCTCTCTCTCCTCTCTCTTTCTGCTCCGCTATTCCCCTACTCCCTCTCAGTTAAACCTCTTGCACATGGAACTGTCTGGGCCTGGTGCGATACTTGCGGACGCGCACTGCCGACACTCAAACACATCACTCAGGGCCCTCGCTGGCTTCGCTGCTCCACCATGACTTGCACCCTCATAGTCGTCGTCCTGGTCTTCCATGGGGGGTGGGGTGGAGAGGGGCTGTCAGGGGCCAGCAGGCTCGCAGCCGCCGCACACTCTGGGCCCCTGAGCCGCCGGGCTTAATAAATAAATCTTTAAAAAAAGCTGGGCAGTGGTGACACACACCTTTAATCCCAGCACTTGGGAGGCAGAGGCAGGCGGATTTCTGAGTTTGAGGCCAGCCTGGTCTACAGAGTGAGTTCCAGGACAGTCAGGGCTATACAGAGAAACCCTGTCTTGAAAAACAAAAACAAAACAAATCAAAACAAAATCTTAAAAAGAAATATGTATACTTCTCAGTGTATTTTGATAGATAGAGAGAATGTGTAGTTAAATTAGGTTATTGACAGACTAACTCCTTCACTAGGACTCTAAATAATCTTCTGTCGTCTTCTCACCTGGATCTCCAGTTTTTCCATGACGTTTAGTTCTGTCTTTGGTGGTCTAAGCCACTGTGGTGTGGTGGCTTACACTTGTAATCATTAACGCTCCGGAGGCTGAGGCAGGAGGATTGCCACAAATAAGAGGGTAGCCTGGGTTACATGCCACTCTTCTTTCAGGGGGAAGGGGTTCAAGACAGGGTTTCTCTGTGTAGCCCTGGCTGTCCTGGAACTCACTCTGTGGACCAGGCAGGCCTCAAACTTAGAAATCCACCTGCCTCTGCCTCCCAAGTGCTGGGATTAAAGGTGTGCGCCGCCACTGCCCGACTTACATGCTGCTCTTGGTAGACATCTCTAGACCTGATGGCTCTCCTCTTAGTAATTTTCCATGCACTAAGCTCCTCACTCTGCACACTGGCTGCGTGCTCATAATTGTATGCTCTGCTTAGGGCCCTGCCAGATCTCTCTCTCTCTCTCTCTCTCTCTCTCTCTCTCTCTCTCTCTCTCTCTCTCTTTCTCCTACTGCAATGATGCCAACCCCCATTTCAGTAGTTGAATAAAGTCTTCTTCAAGATATAATGTGTGAGAATAAGTTTTTTCTCCGGGCCAGGGAGATGGCACGGAGGATTAAAGCTGTTGCTTTGAATGCCGGTTGACCCATGAAAAAAAGATGGTTCCATCCAAGCCCAGCTTGGCAGATTGTTGAGTTTACTGGGGTTAATTACTGGGTGACTAGAAAGCAGCTGCCTTAGAGCAAGTGCCACTCGCCCACACACAGAGGAGGAATGTGTCACTGAGTCCTGACTCCTCAGTCAACCTTCCACTTCTGACACTGTCAGCAGTCCACAAGACCATAAGTAGTGAGCGCACAGAGATGCCTGGTGGGCGGAGCCCCAGACACTCTGGATCCAGTGGCCTTCTCCACAGACGGGTGACCATCCCCATCACACCTGGCTGCCGCTGCTTTGTTTTGTTCTATGGCTGCAAGACCCAGGTACTGTTTGGTCCCCTCAGCAACTTCAACTTCCTGATGGTTACCACGTCATTCTTAAAGGAAATAGTGACACCAGAGTACTCCACTCCTTCCACCAACGCTTTCCACCTCCTCTTCTCAGCTGTGTGAGCCTCTGATGGGGTGATGTAGGTATGATTCCTTTCTAAGCACTAGAATACTAAACCCAAACACCAGCTGCTTATTCCCATTGGTTATGGATCTCCACAGTATCCTCCACCCACACGATAAAAGATTTACACTGGGCCTCGGCTGAAAAGTAGCTGTCCTATATGGCTATAAACACAAATGGATATCCACCTACCTTAGCCTCTCCCTGGTGCCTCTGACTAGCCAGCCACAGGGCTCTGCCCTGATGTACAGTACCAATCATTTATGTCCACTTCTAGAGTGGGCCTTAAATGCAATGAGAAAGTAGTTGATTGCAGCCTTAACTGTTAGTGCCACTGGTGCAAGTAGAATGACTATGGCTCACGTGTTGGTAATGCAGTATGTGGGATCCAGAACTGACCAGGGCTGACAGCAACACTCTTAGCAGCCTGTATAATGTCTTCTGGTATTATTTATCCCAGCTGTATTAGTCAGGGTTCTCTAGAGTCATAGAATTTAGGGCATATCTCTCTATATTAAGGGAATTTATTGTAATGACTTACAGTCTGTAGTCCAACTAACCTAACAATGGTCGGCTATGAATGGGAAGTCCAAGAATCTAGTAGTTGCTCAGTTCCATGAGGCTAGTTGTTTCAGCTGATCTTCTGTAGAAGTAGGTTCCAACAGGTGTACTGGCGGGTAAATATAAGTGACAAAGAGCAAATCTTCCTTCTTCCAGTGTCCTTATGTAGGTCTCCAGCAGAAGGTGTGGCCCAGATTAAAGGTGTGTGCCACCATGCCTGGATCTGGGGTTTGCTTTGTCCAAGGCTGACCTTGAACTCAGAGCTCTCCTTGTCCTAGTCTCCTGGTATTAAAGGAGTGTACTAACTTGCCTAGGCCTAAGCTTTTCACAGCCACTGTGCCTCAAGGTCTCCATCCCAAGATCTAGATCAGAAACTTGTGACTTTCAGTCTTAAGATTTGGATCACAGGTGAGCCCTCCAATCTGGATTATAGTTCATTCCAGATATAGTCAAGTCAACAACCAGGAACAGCCATCACACCTGCCATCAAGAAGAAAGGCTCCCCTCCTGCCCCAGCTTGACATCTCTATGCCCTGAAACCAGAGGGTATAGTGTTTGGGCAATAAGGACTTGTCATCCAGTTCTGGTGTGTAGCCATCAACAATGGCAAAACCACTTATTATAGTGAAAGGAAAAATTAAAGCTTTGGACCTGTGCTGACTAGGAAGAAAAGTTATGGGCCTAAGAATCCATCACAAGCTGGCCCACATAGGCCTGGGAATGAGCAAGCAGTCTGTTAGACATCCTGAGAACTAGCAGGTCAAAAAGACATTACATGTCTGGGCAGATATGGTTTAAGGTCAGATGCTCTGTTGACTTAGATTAACACCAACCTTAGGAATTTTCCACTCTGTTCTGCACTTAATAGTTAATATTTGAACTAGCCAATCATGTATGGCCACACTTATCCCTTTGTTCCCCCAGACCTTTTCCCTAAATAAACTCCTAACTTTCGAGCCTTGTGGTCGGCTCCACTATCTCCTGTGTGAGATAGGTGTGGTGCTGGCCCAGAGCGTCCTGAAATTAAAAACTACCTCTTGTAATTACATCAAGACGGTCTCTCGTGATTCCTTGGGTGCACGTCCTCCCGAGATTTGAGTGGGGGTCTCCCCACGGGGGTCTTTCAATAGGTTCTCAGGGACCTTCTTAGCCAGCAATTCATAAGGAGGTAACCCTTCCCTGTCACTAGGATTTCCACCTAACATCCCTGTGGCTTCTGGGAGTGTCTTTTCTCACTTTAAAAAATTATTTTAGGCCAGGCATGGTGGCTCATGCCTTTAGTCCTAGCACTTGGGAGGCAGAGACAGGCAGATTTCTGAGTTCGAGGCCAGCTTGGTCTACAGAGTGAGCTCCAGGACAGCGAGGGCTACACAGAGAAACCCTGTCTCAAAAAGACAAAACAAAACAAAAAATTATTTTAGGGGGCTGGCGAGACGACTCAGCAGGTAAGAGCACTGACTGCTCTTCTGAAGGTCCTGAGTTCGGATCCCAGCAACCACATGGTGGCTCACAACCACCCGTAATGAGATCTGACGCCCTCTTCTGGTGGGTCTGAAGACAGCTACAGTGTATTACACCTGAGCAAGCAGAGAGGCCCGATTGAGCCGGGCAGTCCTGAGTTCAATTCCCAGCAGCCACATGATGGCTCACGGCCATCTGTACAGCTACAGTGTACTCATACATATAAAATAAAATAAATAAATCTTTAAAAAAATTATTTTATTTTATGCATATGGGTGTTTTGTCTGCATGTATATCTGTATACTATTTGTATTGTGTCTGGTGCCTGCAGAGGTCAGAAGGTGTCAGATCCCCTGGAACTGGAGTTACAGAGGCTAGGGACTAGAACCTTGGTCTTCTGGAAGAGCAGCCAGAGCTTTCAACTGCTGAGCTGTCTCTCCAGCCCCTTTCCTCACTTAAAAAATTGTTGCATTTATACATGTGTGTGTGTGTGTGTGTGTGTGTCTGTGTGTAGTGCCATACATGTCAAAACACACATTCAGAGGTCAGAGGACAACTTAGAACAGTGAGTTCTCTTCTTCTACTATGTAGGTTACAGAGATTAAACCCAGGTTGTCAGTGTGTTGGCAAGAACTTTACCCGATGAACCATCTTACTGGCCCCATTTTTAAGATTTATTTATTTATTTATTTATTTTTCTTTCAAGACAGGGTTTCTTTGTATAGTCCTGGTTGTCCTGGAACTCACTCTGTAGATTAGGCTGGCCTTCAACTCAGAAATCCACCTGCCTCTGCCTCTCAAGTGCTGGGATTAAAAGCATGAGCCATCACTGCCTGGCTATTTATTTATTTTATGTATGTGAGTACACTGTCACTGTCTTCAGACACACCAGAAGAGGGCATCAGATCTCATTACAGATGGTTGTGAGCCACCATGTGATTCTGGGACTTGAACTCAGGACCTTTGGAAGAGCAGTCAGTGCTCTTAACCCCTGAGCCATCTCTCCAACCCCACTGGCCCCATTTTTAAATTGTTATTTTTTTCCTTTTTTTCTTTTTCCAGATAGAATTCCACTCTATCCCAGACTGATGTGGAAGCTCACTATGTAACTCAGGCTGATCCGGGGCTTCACACTGGCCCTCCTAAACTCAATCTCCCAACTGCTGGGATTACAGACATGAGTCACCATGCCTGGAGGAATAGAACTCAGGGCCTCTGGAAGAGTAGTCAGTGCTGTTAACCGCTGAGCCATCTCTCTGGCCTCCATCTGGCTGATCTTTAACTCTCTTTTGTCTGTTTTTGTTTGTTTGTTTGTTTGTTTGTTTGAAATAGGGTCTCACTAAGTAGCCCTGGCTGGCCTGGAACTCACTATGTACACCAGGTTGCCTTGGAACTCAGAGTTCGGCCTGCCTCTGCCCCCTGAGTGCTGAGATTAAAGAGTGTTCTAACATGCCTGGCTCACTTTTAACTTTAACTATTTTCATTGTTCTGTTAGATGTCTTTCTAGACTGTTTTTGAAAACTAATGGTAGACTCCCAAGGCCCAGTCTTTGTTCAAGCCAGTATGAAGTGTACTTGGGATTCAGTAAATAAAAGCATTTCTAAAGGTGTATATTAGCAAGGCCCAGGACAGCATGAAGAGATCCCACCTCATTGATTATTCGGGCAAAAGAGTAACGTTATGGGCTGGAGAGATGACTTAGTGGTTAAGAGCACTGATTGCTCTTCCAGAGGTCCTAAGTTCCCAGCAACCACATGGTGGCTCACAACCATCTGTAATGGGATCCAATGTCCTCTTCTGGTATGTCTGAAGATAACTACAGTGTACTTATATGTACTTTATATGTAAAATAAACAAATAAATCTACTTTTAGAAAAAGAGCAACATCATGCTGGGCAGTGGTGGTGCATGCCTTTAATCCCAACACTTGGGAGGCAGAGACAGGCAGCTTTCTGAGTTCGAGACCAGCCTGGTCTACAGAGTGAGTTCCAGGACAGCCAGGGCTACACAGAGAAACCTTGTCTCAAAAAACAACAATAAAAAAAAAAAAAACAAAAACAAAAAAGCAAAAAACAAACAAACAAAAGAGCAACATTACATAAGGTGGCTCGGGCACTCACTAACCTTTGTAGACCCTGCTCTCTGTAGCCATTCATCATGGGCATCTGTTCACAGTGGACTGTCTGGGCTCTCCATTCACCACACTGGGCATTTTAAAGGGCTTTGGCCTAAATGAATAATCTCTCCCCTCACAAGCTCTCATTTCCTGAGCCACACAAGATTGGGTAAAATTTGGTAATGGTGGTATGCAGGGTATGGTCAGTGGGCCGCTCACCTCCAGCCCTGTTTCTTGTAGTGAAGGATCACAACACCATACTCTCAGAGACAGTGCTAAAGGGCTACCCCTATGCTGGGCAGGCTCTCTGCCAACAGAACCAGGTGAGAGGGAGAGAACCTGGCCCAGCCAAGCCTCTCAGGGCTGAGCGGGATGGTGAGTGTCACGGCTCGGATCTCCTGCCTCCGGAGAGAATAACCACCCCTAGCCGGGAGTCAAAGCAGAAACTCGTTTTTATGTATCAATCCTTTCTTTATAAAGGGCGGAGAGAGGAGGGGGAGTTTTCTGCTGAGGTGAGATGAGGTAGGGGGAGGGGAAAGTTGACAAATTGTATGGGGTGACTGATGGAGCCAACAAAGTTGTCTACATCAGCAGGAGCTAGGCAAAGGCAGGCTTAAGCAGGTTGTGCTGAGTCACTCGAGCCTGGCTCAGGTTTGTCCTCAAGGGCCAAACCAGGGCCAAATAGAGCCCAACACCCCTAGGACAAGTATGACCTTTACCATCTGTAGCGTCCTTCCCCCACATCTGTTCATGCTGGTGCTTTATGCACGTACTGTGTGTTAAGGTACACCTCACTCCAGTACTGACTGAAGCTTGAGTATTGTGCACATCATTAGTAAGGAGCCAATAAATCTGAAATTCAGTGTGGAGCCACTGTTGACCCTGGAATCTGACGCCACACAAATCTGGCCAAATTTGTTTGGGAGTGAGCCAGGCAGGCCTCCATGCCTGCTTTTTCCTTCTCTCCCTGCAACTTTGATTTCTCTGAGGCTTTACAAACTGGATTTGCTTGCTGGCCCAAGTCTTTCAGACCTGCCAAAGCCTTTCTGATTTCATAAAGATTAGGTTCTTCTATGGGTCCCGACAAAGCCCACTGCATTAGCTTTTCTTCCCCCCTGCTAGCCTTATGTCTAGGCTCTGCCCCACAGTTGCCTGGCAACAGCCAGGTGTACCTGGCTCCCTATAAAATGGGACTGCTCGCCCGCCCACTCCTCGCTGTCTTGACTTCTTACTCTCCCTCTGTCCTCTCCATCCTGCTCCCCCCCTCTCTCCTCATTCCCCACTGCCATCCTCTCCACATGCTCATGACCGGCCCCTACTCCCCCTGCTCCTGCCTTTGTCTCTACTACCCTCTCAGCAGTCCTCCCCATGCCCTGAATAAACTCTATTCTGTACTATACCATAGTGTGGCTGGTCCCTCAGGAGGAAGGGATGCCTCAACATGGGCCCTCAGAGGCACCCCCCTTTCCCCACACCTCACCAAACATACTCCTTCTCTTTATTTTTATAAAACACAACACCTCCTTCCTGCCTTTCTTTCATCGTTTTTTTTCTTTTTCTAATTTTATTTTTAGCTTATGTGTTTAGGTACATGTATGTCTGTGTACCATGGTATGTAGTGCCCCTGGAGCCCAGCAGAGGGCACTGGATCCCCTGGAACTGGAGTTGGAAATAATGTAAGCTGCCATGGGGGTGCTGGGAATCGAATCCAGTTCCAGTGCTTTTCTCCAGCCCTTGATTTTCTTACTGCTCTTACTATTAGAGCAGGCTAGCCATGTGACTGCTTCCTGTCTTCCTTATAATCTTGTTCCAAATGACAGACATCTGAGAACGGTTTGCAATTTAATCAGCCGGACATTTGGGAGCATCTCTGTAGTCGCTCACAGGCCTTTAATTACAGAAGCGAAGGGCTGGCAGTCCCTGGTCCCTGAAGAAGTAGACTTTTCTTTGGGTGAGAAGTGATTGGCATCTCTAGGTTATATGTTATGTTAACCCAGCATGCACCATTCCATGATTCTGCTGTAGTCACGTGGGAGCGTGAAAGGGAGCCCGGTTTCTGGTTGAGCTAGGTTTAAAACCCCGGTGACCCCACAGGGGATAATTCTGCAAGGGACATAAGGAGTTTTGCCACGTTCCTAGACAACAGACCCCTGACATGAAGCTGCAGCCCTCCATAATTCTGTGGCCATCAGTCACATAAGGGCAAGTCCCCAAGCCCCTCCACAGGAAGAGGATGTCACCACAGATCTTGTAGCCTCAAGACAGATCTCCATTTTAATGAGGTACCTAAAAGCCTGAAGGGCTTAGCCAATTAAAGCTCCCCTTCCTAGACCCTCCTCCCTGCAAAAGATATTTAACCTCAGGCCCGCCTTGAGAAAGTGGGGTATGGTTTTCTGTGGGGAGCCGTGAATCTTGAGAGGCATTCGCCATGGCAAGATGGCGCCTAAACAACTGTTTGCG
>NW_022196906.1:108099095-108111399 GCF_008632895.1 Mastomys coucha | reverse complement strand
GTTGCTGCAGAAGGAACCTAGTGTCCGCGTGTCTTCTTCCCGGCGAGAGGACCACGCGGGCTACAGTTTTCTCATCGCCTCTCTCTGCCATGACAATAAATGCCTTAAAGCCATAGACAGTCTCTTTGGAGCAGGCCTTCGTCTAAAGAGTCATGGCTAGTCTCCCGCAGGAGGTCTCTCTGTGCTCCCAGCTATGGACTCCAAGCCAAGCCGCCCGCCCGCTGAACAAGCGGATACTCTCACCACCTCCACCACCACCCCGGCCCCTCAGAGACCCCGATGGAGCCCTCCTATCCTATTTCCCTTCAGCCCTGGGCTAGATCCAGTCTGCAGGCTGACAGTCCACTCTCTGCTCTTCTGCGGCATCCAACAGCGTCTGGGATGCCCAAGAGATGAGAATCTGATGTCCTGAGCCTCAGTGCAGGTTCAGGGATCCCCCCCCACACACACACACACATACACACACAAAGCCAACTCCAGCAGTCTCGGGGACCTCAGACTGCGACCCCCTCCCCCACAACATGATGAGATGCATCTCATACACATTACCCCTTAGTTAGTTTGTGATGTTCCAAAGGTCACCTTGGGACAGCCTTTTTTATTTATTTATTTTTATTGTGCATGTGTGTGGAATACCCTACTGGGTTTTACTTATGTTTTTTAAACAAAATCTCAAGCTTCCATTTTACGAATTGTTATGAAACATAATGGGTCGAGGGGTTGTCTGGGGGCCCATGCCAAGGTATACCCCTGAGTAACTACACCATGTAACAGATCTGGTATAAAGGGGTTTTCTAGGGGAAGGGAGAGGAGAGAGGACCTGGAGAAGGGGTAGAGACAGCAGATGATGATGTAAGCCACTGCTAGGTCCCTGGGAGGAGCCTAGTGGAATGCTAACGTCAATAAAGACTCTGGAGCCAGATGCTGAGATTAAAGCCTGTTGGCTCAGAGAGGCAGAGAAAGCTCCCAACAGACCTTCTCAGCTGACATCCCAGAGGGAAAGAAGAGGTTCTCCTTGAAAACCCCTCGAGCTGAATGTCCCTCCTTCCTACTTCCTGTGCTTCTCTATCTGTCCTTCTGGCTTCCTCTACCCTCTGTGTTCTTTTCCTGTGTTCCCTTCCTGTCAAATGGTTGCTTGTTCTGCCTCTCCACCTGTGGTTAGTTTTAGTTAATCCTGTTTACAATAAGCAGAAAGCTCTCGGATTAAAGGTGTGGTGCTAGGACTGAGCCACACCACAGCTAAAACCAGGTTTTCCCAGTAAACACAATCTAGGGGTTCACAGTGTGATCAGATATCCGGCAACATTTCCCCCTTTTTGTCTAAATAAAAGGGAAAGATTTTAACTCTAATACAGTAAAACTATTCACAAGAATAAAACTACGACAGGTGGTGGTGGCGCACGCCTTTAATCCTAGCACTTGGGAGGCAGAGGCAGGAGGATTTCTGAGTTTGAGGCCAGCCTGGTCTAAAGAGTGAGTTCCAGGACAGCCAGGGCTACTCAAAGAAACCCTGTCTCAAAAAGCAAAAACAAAAACAAAAACAAACAAACAAACAAAGTAAAAAAAAAAAAAAAGGGATAAAACTACTATTTCAACCAAGCTTTCCACCGTGTCCAGCTTGGTTGGTTGGATTTGGCAGTCTTACAATTGAGTAATTCTGAGCAGTTTCTAGTCTGAAGCTGATCTTTGGGTGGTGTTTGTGTTAGCATTCTGTATAAACTCCACCCCACAGATACCTGGTAGCAGCCAGGTATGCTCCTCCCCATGGTTACCTGGCAACGGCCAGGTAGACCTGGCCCTATAAAAGGGGCTGCTTGCCCCCTCCTCTCTCTCTTGCTTCTCTCCCTCAACTCTTGCCCCTTTGTTCCCTCTCTCTCCCCATTCCCTTCCCCCCTCTCTCCACATAGTCATGGCCATCCCCCACTTCTCTACTCTCTCCTTCTCTCTGCCTTTCTCTGCCTCTGCTACCCTCTTAACTCCCCTCCCCATGCCCTAAATAAACTCTGTTCTATATTATACCAGCATGTGTCACTATTTCTGCAGAACCTTGTGGCAGAAGAAGTATGGGGCGTCCTGCTCAGTGGTTAGCGTTTCCACAATCCAGGCGGACTCATCCTTGCTGGGCCCCATCCTCATTTCAGAGACCTCAAAGGTTATTAGAGATAGTAGAAAATGTAAACGTTCTAAATGCCATATTCAGCAGATCCAGGAAGGCTTGAGGACCACAATCTGTTACGTACATCTAAGGTACACAAACTTTGTTCCTAGTCACCTGCTTCAGACTCAAACCTGAAAACACGTACAGCAAGCTATGATGAAGCTTATTTCCAGAATTAGTCAGTATTCTGTATGACTACTAGTATCATGACAGAAAGCTTGTATATTTGTAATAATCTGAAAGATTTTTGAGATAAATTAATACCTTAAGAAAAGATAGTCAAATGAAAACCAAAAGATTGAGATTAGTGGCAATAGAATAGCCCCTTATCCCTTATTTTTTATTTTCCTGTGCCCCATACCAGGTGGCTCTTTTGATATGAGACGCAGATTTTGGATTTTCCTTTAAGAAGCATGGTGGCTTTAGAGAAGGAGAGAGCTATGACCCAACCCCAAAGCCAGCTGTAGTTTTTAACTGAGCTGGGACCACATAAAGACCAGTTACCACTTATGTCTGTAGAGGGCAACAGAGACAAGGTGGAGGTGGGCGATACCACTTGGCCAATTTGCTCTTTTTTCTTGGGACATTTTCTCTTGGTGATCCGTTCTTTTTCCTCAGATGGTTCACTTGTCCAGGGGTCTCCAGATCCCTTAGCTGGATGCTTTTATTCTCCTGGAAAGACCAAAACCCTGCCCCAGCCCTAACTCTGCGGGGTTCCTTTCTGGCAGATTATATCTTTCCTAGGGTGAAATGTTTTTTGGCAACAGTAAAAGTATTATCTTGAATTGAAGTTTTAAAAAAGTTCTTTTGAAAATTTGGAACTAAAACATACCGTATAAATATATCTATAGTCCCTTTCCTCTTTATATGTAAATTCAAAGTTTAAGTGTATTTATTTTTAGATCACAAAAGACATTCATTTTGAATTTCAGTGTGCCTTTTGCAAGTGGCTTTTAAATTTAAATCACTGTAATTTTATTTGCCTGTCTTTGCCTCCCAAGGGATGAGATTAAAGATGTGAACCACTGCCTGACTATGGATTCATTATAATAGTCATTCTCATCGGGTCATCCTGGTCTAATTTGGTTCTCCATTTACCCTTAGTAATACCCATTTCTTAGTGTTAGGGGTAAACTTGCAAGTGTTTTGAATGTGTAGCCTATCATCCTTGCTGATTCATTCTTAATTTCTTCCCTGGAAAATTTTATATTCTAGCCTTAATTAAACATGATGCCAATTTGCCCACTGTTTCATTATTTTTGGACATCTTGACTCTCTTGCCTGTATGGGCTACATACAATTTGATATCTTTGCCACGTTTGCTAGGGTTTACCTTTCCATTTCTGCCCCCACCCCTGCCACCCAGGACCAGATATCTTTGCCATTTATGTCAGTTAGTGGTATTCATTTTTTTTTTTTTTTCAAGACAGGGTTTCTCTGTGTAGCCCTGGCTGTCCTGGAACTCACTCTGTAGACCAGGCTGGCCCTGAACTCCAAAATCCGCCTGCCTCTGCCTCCCAAGTGCTGGGATTAAAGGCATGCGCCACCACTGCCTGGTGTAGTGTTCCATTTGATGGCCATATAGCTTACCATTGCACGTGCATTAGAGAAGACAAACATTTTCCTTTTGCTTTCCTAGTTGTTTGTCTTATAGCCAATAGTGCGGCACTGATTCTGTCGTCCCTCCTCGGTAGTGTCCATTCCATCCCCTGGTCTATAGGTTGCCACTTTCCATTAGCTTTGGATGTATTTGCTGAACGTTGTGATCATTCTCTTGGTCCCCACTCACAGTTCAATAGGTGCCTCTTTCTGGGGAAAGGTGAGCACTTTACGGATGGGGATATAAGCAAATGAGCTATTTTCTCTGTGCAGCAAGGTGCAGCCCCTTTGCTACCACATCCTGGTCCTGAAGAATTCACATAGGTGCCAGTTCCACTGGAATACCTTCCATAGCTAAGCCTGTGAAGGACTCTGTCTTCAAGCAGATCCAGTCCATCATTGCCAGGCACGCCCTTATGACCATATAGAGTGGTTGGCAACAACTGAGTATAAGGTTCTCCATGCCTTGTAAAATGTCCAGATTTGCTTCTTTTTGTTTGTTTGTTTGTTTGTTTTTCAAGACAGGGTTTCTCTGTGTAGCCCTGGCTGTCCTGGAACTCATTCTGTAGACCAGGTTGGCCTCAAACTCAGAAATCCACCTGCCTCTGTCTCCCAAGTGCTGGGATTAAAGGCGTGCGCCACCACTGCCCAGCCAGATTTGTTTCTTAAAGACAGATTATTTAGCCTGGCAGTGGTGGTGCATGCCTTTAATCCCAGCACTTGGGAGGCAGAGACAGGCAGAGTTCTGAGTTCAAGGCCAGCCTGGTCTACAGAGTGAGTTCCAGGACAGCCAGGGCTATACAGAGAAACCTTGTCTCAAAAAACAAACAAACAATCAAAAATCTGTCTTTTATTTCATGCCAGTAAGGCAAGTTTGCCTTTAGTGAATATCATTCAAAAATATTATTTTTTAATTTCATTTTTTCATAGCTGATCTAATGAAAGGCATTTGTTAGTCTTTATAAGTTAGTTTGGACTGAATGACCAAGCTGTCTGATGATCTATATCACCTCTCCTTATTCAGAGATCTCTCCTGTTGAAATCTACTTTTTCTCCATCTTGATGGTATCCATTGTGATTGGGTCTGGGAATCAACACACTGCCCACTCAGACACTGATCTCAATCAAATAGGAATGGCTTATTGAATGCCGCCCCCCAAGACTGATTGATCAGGTCCACCTTCCAGGCTAAAGAGTTGAACTGTGACTCTGAATTGAGATCCTATAAGGCTTTTAAGTCTGAGATCTACAAACATCTGTGCCAAGTTACTTCACCAGTCAGGATTTAGGGATGGGGACTTCCGTAGGAATGTATCTTCATTGTACATTTATCCTGTTTCCATTGGTTAGGGTATTCAACTGTGACAGAGGACTTGTCTAACAAATTCATGTCTTAATTTGAATCCAGGATGGGCCTTGTCTAACATTCATGTCTTAATTTGCCAACTACGATATCAGTTACCCACGTATATGTCTCTTTCTGCCTAGGAGGATGTCAGGGAGGTCTTGGGAATTTAAACTTTACTTAACTCCTACTCAAAATGGAAGCCTTATTCCAAATAGTTTCTTATATTGGTCCAGGTGTCTCTTATGTTGGGGTCCATCCCAGGAGCAGCTTACAAAAGCAAAGACCACAAAATCTCATACACAGGTCAGGAAGTGCTGCTGGGTGGTTGGTTCAGGGCCAAGCTTATAGTGGTAACTATACAAAACAATTCTATTGACTTCTGTAGTGATTGGTTTCCAGGAGCACAGAACATAGCAAAATATGTAATCAATCTTGGCATTAGAAATTTTCCTTGCAACAGCAGAGACATATGAGAACATTTCCTTAAAATATTTGTAACAGCACAAAATGGCAGGCTAGCCAGTTTACAGTTACCTAGTCCTTAACATTTCACCTAGGTATTAACACACAGC
Organism: Mastomys coucha; assembly: GCF_008632895.1. Lineage (NCBI taxonomy): Eukaryota > Metazoa > Chordata > Mammalia > Rodentia > Muridae > Mastomys > Mastomys coucha. Next base: position 108,105,722 of record NW_022196906.1, on the reverse strand, counting down.
TTTTGATCTCCTGTGGAAACAAAGACAAAACCTCCTCCCCACGTAACACATTGTAACAACGTAACAATGTGGGCTGGTCCCATGGCTTAGCAGTTAAGAGCACTGACTGCACTTCCAGAGGTCTTGAGTTCAAATCCCAGCAACCACATGGTGTCTCACAACCATCTGTAAAGGGATTTGATGCCCTCTTCTGGTGTGTCTGAAGAGAGCAATGGTGTACTCATATACACTAAATAAATAAATCTTAATGGTGTACTCATATACACTAAATAAATAAATCTTAAAAACAAAACAATGTAACAACATTACACATCCCTGTTTCCATTCTGACGTCAACATATCAGGATGATTTAATTCAGCAGTCCTTTTTCTACTCTCTCGTCTCTCTGCAGTTGTTGTGTCTTGCTTATGTCCAACCTGGACAGTCTGTGACTGTTCTTGATAAGGCCTTTTAATATTTCTCTCAGAAGCATTCTTTATTTTATGATTTGTTTCTGAGGTCTGAGGAGTGTTAATCTGCATTTCTATTGCTATAATAAATCATGACCCCCTAAATTCATGGTTCTATAAGCCACATATGGCTTCAATTCTTCTATTTATCCTTCTGGTCCTATAGAATCAACTCCTCTTGTACTTTGTCTTATCTGACATAAAGTTCTAATCCCTAGAAGCTGAATATTTACCATCTGGAGGTCGATCTGGATGTTGAGTTGTTTTTAGCATCTAGTGAATTTGCTGGGGTTATATACACAGCAGCAGGAGTTACTCAAACGCACTTGCGCCATGACAAAGAGCCACTCCCAATCAACCAATGACTCACAAAGCCTGCATTGCTGAAGTCCCAAACCCTGATTGCTCTTCCATTCCCTCTGTCCTCTGGCTCCACCAAGACTGCATCCAACTGGTGTGCAAAAGAGTGTAGTAGCTTGAATCTCAGTCACGGGTCAGAGCTCCTGGCTCTGCCACCTGTGTCCAGGCAATGATCTTAGCTCATACACTGATAAAAGAGAGATTGCAGTATAAGTACACTAGGTCATGAAGGTGGTCACCAGAATCGATGAGCATCTGGAGAGTGCTCATACAGATGTAGAGTGATGCATGTGGAACCAGAATTAGACCCATAGATTATATAACAGCACATTTTGAAGTCAGTTCCTGTGGGGAGCCGTGAATCTTGAGAGGCATTCGCCATGGCAGGATGGCACCTACTTCCGCTGTTAACTCCTAGTGGACAACTGGTTGCGCATGTGCATAGAGTGAAAAGGACGCCATGTCACGACCCATCCCGGGGCGTTACGTAGGGTAATGAGCTGAGCGGACAGCCAATCATGGGCAGACACGCCATGTTGTGGGCAGATACGCCGCACACTGTGGTGTATATAAGCAGTGCGGATTTTGAGCTCGACCCCTTTTTCCCTATGGATGGAGACAAATAAACGTTGCTGCAGAAGGAACCTAGTGTCCGCGTCTTCTTGCTGGCGAGACGACTGCGCGGGCTACAAGTTCCCCCACCTCTGGCTTTCAAGACAGGAGTTCTCTGTGTAGGCTGGCTGTCCTAGAACACCCTCTGTAGACCAGTCTGTCCTTGAAAAGATATCTGCCTGCGTCTTCTTCCTGAGTGCTGGAATTAACGGTGTATGCCACCACCTCTTGGCTAGTGTTCTCATTTGATAATGGCCCACAGTCAAAGGACTGAGTAATATTTTTTACTTGGGAAGTGGAGTTAAGAGTATCAGAAATTAGAGATCATCCTTGGCTACAAGTTGAAATCCGGGCCATTCTGGGCTACAAGAGGCCTCGTCTTAATTTTTTATTTTTTACCAGGGGGTCATAGTGAACACCTTTAATCCCAGCACTTGGGAGGCAGAGGCAGGCAGATCTCTGAGTTCCAGGCTAACCTGGTCTACAAAGTGAGTTCTAGGACAGTCAGGCCTATGCAGATAAACCCTGTCTCAGAAAAATAAAAGAAAATTGTGATTTATCGATTTGATCATTGCATTTGAAATGTGAGAGACGCTTTCTTTCTTTTTTCTTTCTCTCTTTTTTCTTTCTTTCTTTCTCCCTTTCTTCCCCCCTCTTCCTCTTCTTTTTTTCTGAGCAATTTTTGTCAGTGACTCCAACCCATTCAAAAAATATATATAGAGAGAGACGTAAATGTATCCCAAAATTGGTATTTCAAACATGAAGAGAACCAGGGAAAAGAAAATGAATATGAGGGGTCAATGGTGGCATATGGGGAACCAATCAGATCAATGGAGAAATTTGGGGAACCAGTTGCATCAATGGAGGAATTCTGTGTTGGTTTTTTTTTTTTTCAAATCTGAAATTACTTTAGATGATGTTTTAATTTTTTTAAAAGAGCATAGTAAATCTAACTTTCCTGTTTCTCTCCAGTTTATATATATAAGATTATAATGTGGGGCTGGAGAGATGGCTCAGTGGGTAAGAGCACTAACTATTCTTCCAAAACTCCTGAGATCAAATCCCAGCAACAACATGGTGTCTCACAACCATCCGTAATGAAAGCTGATGTCCTCTTCTGGTGTGTCTAAAAACAGCTACAATGTGCTTACATATAATAATAAATCAATAAATCTTTAAAAAAAGATTATAATGTGTAGTATACATTTTTAGCATAATTGAAGCTGGGTGTTTAGAGCAGGGATCGCTGACTATAGGCAGAGGACCAAATCCAGCCAGCAGCCTGTTTTTGAATGGCCTTCCAGCTAAGCATAGTTCTTACGTTTTCAGATGGGCAGTGATGCACAAGCCAGAGAAACTCAGTTCCACACTGTATGAGTATGTGTGCATGTGCGTGCGTGCGTGCGTGTTAGTGTGTGTGTGTGTATACACTCTGTGTGTTTGTGTGTGTGTGTATACACTCTGTGTGTTTGTGTGTGTGCGTATACACTCTTGTGTGTTGGTGTATGTGGTGTAGGATGCAGGCATGTGGGTATGTGGAAGCCAGAAGACAACTTTCAGTGTCATCCTTAGGAACACCATCAACCTTCTTTGCAACAGAGCCTCTCAGTGGCTTGGAGCTCACTGATTAGGCTAACCTGGGCTAGCCTGGCTGCCCCTCAAGCCCCAGGTGTCCTTCTGCCTCCTCAGCATTGGGACTACACACTGGTGTCACTCATCCTGGCACGTTTACATGGGCGCTGGGGATTGGCCCACAAGCTTGCAGGGTAAGTGCTTTACACACGGGGCCTCAGCCTGAATGTCTATGACCGTAATGTCAGTGTCCCTGGCTAATGCACACCTAGATCACAGCCCTCCCCGGTGCTCTCTGGCTTCCTGATCCACCGAAGGAGAGCAGCAGTTCCAACAGAGACTCGGGAGCCACAGACCACAAATGCTGTGTCAGAAATTCTTTTCTTATCTTTCTCACTTCCTTAAGTTTTCTGGCATAGTAAGTCATAAGCTCGGGTTAAGTTGTGCAACTGAACACAGTGTTTAGTTATAAATCAACGAAAAGATAAAGCTGCAAAATAAGCTATCAGTAAAAGTTGACGGCTGTGTGTCAGGAACCAACCTGTGCATGTGACAGCAAGGGCTGCTGGGATATCTTCACCCACCTGGGTCCTTTCAGGGGTCTGAAATGTCTGACAGCACCAGGGCCCCATGGGATGCCTGACTTGGGGCGAAAACAACTGCTGCAATTTTTTTCCCCAAATTTCTTTCTTCTTTTTTTGTGTGTAGAGCGCATGTGCTTCCTGCACCTTCCCGTCGTTGTCTTTAGGGTATCTTTTCTGTCTTTTAAAAAAAAAAGATGTATTTATTTATTTTTATGTAAGTACACTGTCACTGTCTTCAGACATGACACACCAAAAGAGGGCATCAGATCCCATTACAGATGGTTGTGAGCCACCATGTGGTTGCTGGAGATTGAACTCAGGACCTCTGGAAGAGTAGTCAATGCTCTTAACTGCTCGCTGAGCTATTTCTCCAGCCCCTTGTTTGTTTCTGCTTCTCCTTCTCCTGTTTGGTTCGTTTTCTAGTACATTTGGTCTGCCCCATGTCCTGCTGTTTCTTCTTCAGGTCTCTCTAGGTTTACGCCACTCTGAGTTTACAGCCACACCTACAGCCGTGACTCTCTTAGTCTCTGAATAATCACAGTGGTATTCTATCTACAACAAATGTTATAAGTAAATGTGGCCCAAAGAGTTATTGACTTGGCACATGGCATGTTAGTCCACTAGTGTCTCAAGTGTAATTTAATTTCTATAGTTGTCAACATACTACCAGAGGATGACATAATCTGCATTTCCAGATTCTTTTCTTTTCTTTTTTCTCCTTTTTTCTTTCTTTCTTTTTCTTTCTTTCTTTCTTTCTTTCTTTCTTTCTTTCTTTCTTCCTCTCTTTCTTTCTTTCTTCCTTCCTTTCTTTCTTTCTTTCTTTCTTTCTTTTTTTTTTGAGACAGGGTTTCCCTGTATAGCCCTGGCTGTCCTGGAACTCACTCTGTAGACCAGGCTGGCCTCGAACTCAGAAATCCACCTGTCTCTGCCTCCCAAGTGCTGGGATTAAAGGCATGCGCCACCACTGCCCTGCCCAGGTTTTCTTGAAAGATCAGAAGGTCTGGCTATACCAGGCCCAAAGTCCCAGGGATAACAGCATATCAGACATAAGCTCTGAGAAGCCCAGTGTTCATATCCCCTTGACACAGCCAAACATGATCTGAGAGAAGCCTCAGTTGAAGAGTTGTCTATACCAGTGAACATGCCTGTGACACAGTGCATTGATTATTAATTGCTGTAGGAGGGCCTGGCCTACTGTGAATGGCACCATTCCTTGGGTGGACGGTTCTGAGCTGGAAAAGAAAGCTAGCTATGCCATGTATGATGGCACATGCTTTTTACCCCAGCACTGGGGCAGGCAGAGACAGGCATATATATCTCTTGTGAGTTTTAGGCCAGCCTGGTCTACATAGTGAGTATCAGGCCAGCCGGGGCTATGCAGTGATACCCCAACTACAAACAAACAAATGAATAAATATTTAAGATTTATTTCTTTATTTTATGTATATGAGTATACTATAGCTATACAGATGGTTGTGAACCACCATGTAGTTGCTAGGATTTGAACTCAGGACCTTTGGAAGAGTAGTCAGTGCTCTTAACCACTGAGCCATCTCTCCAGCCCGCAAATACGTATTTAAAAGTAAAAGAAAAGAAAGCCAGCTAGGTATGAACCTGAGTGAGCCAAAAAGCAATATCCTTCAATGGTTCCTGCCTTGAATTTCTGTCCTGACTTCCCTCAGTGATAGGTCTGACCTGGAAGTATAAGCCAAATACGCACTTTCCTCTCTCTACGTGGCTTGTGGCCAGTGTTTAATCACACCCACCAAACTGTCAACTGGAACCAGGGAATGTCAATTGAGAAAATGCCCCCATCAGCGGGGCGGTGGTGGTGCACGCCTTTAATCCCAGCACTTGGGAGGCAGAGGCAGGAGGATTTCTGAGTAGGCCAGCCTGGTCTACAGAGTGAGTTCCAGGACAGCCAGAGCTATACAGAGAAACCCCGTCTCAAAAAAACAAAACTCAAAAAAAAAAACAAAAAAAAAAAAAAAAAAAAAAAAAAAAAAAAAAAAAAAAAAGAAAAAAGAAAATTCCCCCATCAGATTGGCCTATCGTGGCAAGTCTGTGGGGGCATTTTCTTAAATAATGACTGATGTGGGAGGGCCCAGCCTACTGTGGGCCATGCCACCCCTAAATCGGCGGTCCTGGGTGGTATAAAAACAAACAAACAAACAAACAAACAAATACCCAAGCTGAGCAGGTCATGGAAGCAAGGCAGTAGAAGCAGTCACCCATGGCTTCTGCTTCAGTTCCTGCCTCCAGATCCCTGCCTTGGCTTCTGATGATGGACTGTGACCTGCAAATCAAATAAACTATTTTATGTCCAAGTTGCTTTTGGCCATGATGTTTTAACACAGCTACCCAAAGGAAGTTAGACAAATACCCACCCTCCTCAGTTCTGAGAACCAAACCCAGGGCTCACACATATTAAGCACTCAACCACTTTTTAAAAAATTTTTTAAAAAAAATTTATTTATTTTTTATGTGTATGAGTACACTGTAGCTGTACAGATGAGCCATCATGTGGTTGCTGATAATTGAATTCAAGAATTGGCTCGCTCTGGCCCCGTTCGCTCCGAGCCCTGCTCGCTCCGGTGTAATATACTGTAGCTGTCTTCAGACACACCAGAAGAGGGTGTCAGATCTCATTATGGGTGGGTGGTTGTGAGCCACCATTTGGTTGCTGGGATCCGAACTTAGGACCTTCGGAAGAGCAATCAGTGCTCTTACTGGCTGAGCCATCTCGCCAGCCCCCTCAACCACTTTTTACAATTTTAATTTTTTAAAAGTTTGCATGCATGGGTATTTTGCTGGCATGGTGTACCACGTATGGGCCTGGTGCCTACAGAGGCCAGAAGAGGGAATCCAATATCTGGGAAAAGAGTCACAGAAGGTTGTGAGTGCTGAGAATTGAATCCAAGCTCTCTGGAAGGGAAGGCAGTGAGTATTCCTAACCACTGAGCCACCTCTGCAGCTTCATTATTGATGGGTTTGGTTCTTAGCGGCGCGTCCACAGATACTAGATACAGGCAGCTCTGTGTTTTGGAGG
>NW_022196906.1:108089000-108090977 GCF_008632895.1 Mastomys coucha | reverse complement strand
TGTCCTGGTGACAGCTCTGTGGACCCACCCACATATCCGCTGCGGGCAGATTCTGAATGCTAACAATTATTACTGTTGTTGTTAATTCATATTTGAGATAAGGTACGGCCATGACAAATACAAGAAGACCAACTGTTGGTTGGTTTCATTTACAGAGAAGGTGCCTGATTTATTTACATTTCTTCCTTTTTTGTTTTTGTTTTTTTTAAAGATGTCTTATTTTATGTATGTGAGTACACTGTAGCTGTCTTCAGACACACCAGAAGAGGGCATCAGATCCCATTACGGATGGTTGTGAGCCACCATGTGGTTGCTGGAATTGAACTCAGGACCTCTGGAAGAGCAGTCAGTGCTCTTAACGGCTGAGCTATCTCTTCAGCTCTTATACATATTCCTGATATCTCCAATTCTAATCTAGCTGTCATCTAATCTAATATTAATCTCAAAGGCCATCTATTTAATGAATAGCACAGTAAATATGGTATCGAAAAGGAATGAGGAATTCTTGTTGTAATCAATCATTTACAGGACCCTCCCAAAGAACATTGTTTTCCTGGCCCTCCTGACTGGGAACAGCACTGTGTGTGGAGGTCAAGGGATGGCCCAGAGGAACTGATTCTGTTTTCCCAAAGTGTGTCCTGAGATTGAACTCAGGTGGGGCTTGCTACCAAGTGCCTTTAGCAGCTAATCTTGAAGTTCTAAATACCTTTTGTTTTTGTTAGTTTGTTTTAGACAAGGTCTCATTATGTACTCTAGGCTTCACTGCCTCTGCCTTCTAAAAGTGCTGGGATCAAAGGTGTGCCAGTCAGCTTCTAAGTTTTCACGAAGGGGTATAGAGAGAGAGTTTTGGATTCTATCCTTACACCTTTGCTGTAAATTATTTCAAAAGTGTACAGAATTTTTTTTAATGCTGTCTTCATCATAGTTCAGGCACAAATTCTTCCAGCATCCTAAGATGCAATATATCAACTTGACAAATCACACGGTTTTCAAAGAGCCGCTGGCATTTTTACTAATTGTATCCATGCAGCATCCTCTGAAACCTTAGATCAATAGCATTGGTATTCAAAGTGTGAAATCTGTAACCGAGCGGCCTACTGTGGTTTATGGCAGGCTTGGTGATGCAAATTTGAAGTAAATTTGAACTATAGAGGGAGTTTAAGGCTAGCCTGGGCTACAGCAAGGAGACTAAGTCGAAAAAATAAAAAGAAACCCCAACCAGGATGTGCTGAACCAGAAACTAGGGATGCGCGGCCCATACATTCTTCAAGTGATTATAAACTTTCTTTCCTTTCAACGATGGGGCTCCACGCACCCCAGGCTGGCCTGGAATTCACTAAGGTCCCGCCCCTCCACTTCTCAGAGGCCAGGGCTGAGCGCCTCCCCCAGGCACGCCCACGTCGGTCCCCGGGCGGGGAAGTCTGCCGGACGGGGCGGGCCACTGCCGGCTTCCCCGCCTCCCTTCCTAGGCCTGCCGCGTCGCGCGTCCACGGCTCTGGGCTCGGGTTAGCGGGCCACGCGCGATGGGGCCCCGCAGCCCCGCGGCCGCGCTGCTGGCCCTGCTGTGCGCTGGGTGCGCGCTGTCCCCCGGGCGCGCGCAGTACGAGCGCTACAGCTTCCGCAGCTTCCCGCGGGACGAGCTGATGCCGCTCGAGTCGGCCTACCGCCACGCGCTCGACCAGTACAGCGGCGAGCACTGGGCCGAGAGCGTGGGCTACCTGGAGGTGAGCCTGCGGCTGCACCGTCTGCTGCGCGACAGCGAGGCCTTCTGCCACCGCAACTGCAGCGCGGCCACGCCTGCACCCGCGCCCGCGCCCGCCGGCCACGCCGAGCTGCGCCTCTTCGGCAGCGTGCTGCGCCGCGCGCAGTGCCTCAAGCGCTGCAAGCAGGGCCTGCCCGCCTTCCGCCAGTCGCAGCCCAGCCGCGCGGTGCTGGCTGACTTTCAGGAGCGCGAGCCCTACAAGTTCCTGCAGTTCG
>NW_022196906.1:108075670-108088910 GCF_008632895.1 Mastomys coucha | reverse complement strand
CGTCGAGCCCAGGTCACCGTCCCTGAGCCCCGCCCACCGAACCCCTCCCGACTGAGCTTAGATCCCCGCCCTTAAATCCCGCCCAACTGACCACGGCTCCCAAAAATCTTCTGGTCTTCCTTAATCCCAGGCAGGCAAGCCTGCAATCTATTGAGCCCCGCCCGCCTGAGCCCCGCCCACCAAACCTCCTGTCCTGGGGCCACGACCCTCCTCCTCTGCATAATCACCCTCCCTCAAAATTTGTCCCACTGAGCAGGGTCCGCAAGACCCACCTCAGCTGAGCCTTGCCCAGTTGAGCTTCCTGCCAGTTCCCAGAACACTTCAGCTCCCAGCCTCACCCGCTCTGCCTTAGAGACTCACCCCACAGAGCTCTGCTTCAGGCCTGCCCAGGGGCCCTGCCTCTCCAAACCTACCCCCACCCACACTCCACCCCTACATCCCAACCTGTGCCGCCAATGAGCTCCCCCTAACTGAGCCCACCCTGCCTCTCCCAGCCCACTGAGCCCCACCCTTGTGAGCACCCACCTTCAGCATCCCAGATTGGGCCTCCCCTGGGCCTAGATCATCTAGATCCTCTAGATGGAGCCCACCAAGCCCGTGGATCAGCCCCGCCCCTCAACCTTGAGCATCATTCCTTTATCCTTTGATCTTTTTCTCATTTATAGTTTTATGTGCATGTGTGCTTGTGTGTGTGTGTATGTCTGTGTGTATGCCATGTCATATGTGTGTGGATGCCTTTGGGGGCCAGAAGAGGGCAGCAGATCCCTTTGGAGCTGGAATTAGAGGTGATGGTGCGCCAGCCTATGCAAGCTGAGTCCAGGGAACAGAGAGAACCTTGGTCTCTGGAAGAGCAGGACGTGCCCTTACCCACTGAGCAATGGCTCCAGTCCCCAGTCACCCAGGTTCTGCCAACACAGCCCTGCCAGAGCTCTCCAAATCCTGCCCTACCTCCTTCATCTTGAGCATGAAAATTATTTTCTCTCTCTTTTTTTTTCCTCGTGTGACCTGGGCTGGCTTCAGACTTGCACATAGCCGAGGCTGATGGTGAATTCTTTATCCTCCTGCCTGCATACCTCTTCATGCTCCTCTCCTCCCAGCTCCTGGAAAAATTGTTTGCAGCCTGTGCTGAGGTAGCAGATATGCCACAGGGCCCCAACAGAGTACTTGGTACTGGAAAGAGAGCTTTGTAAATGTGGCCTGCTCTTTGTGGGGGCAGAGTCCTCTGCTCAGGGAAGTGTGTGCAGGCAGATTCCCTAGGCTCATCTCTGTGCTCTCTCTCTCTCTCTCTCTCTCTCTCTCTTTCTCTCTCTCTCTCTATGTGTCATCTAGAATTTAAGAAAAATCGTTCACTGCATCCTCTTTATGGCTGCTTAAATTTTGCCTGCGATTGCTTGCTAAAAATAGCCACAAATTGCAGCTCCCTGCCCGTTAAGTCCTTGCTCTGGGAGCTTTGAATTCCCAGTTGCTGGACAGAAAGGCATCAGCTTATTGGGCCTTCACAGGCCCCAGGCACAGAGAGAGAGAGAACTCTCAAAACCCAGTTTCTACTTTTTCTGGTTAAGAGAGTTCTTTCTTTCTCTCTCTCTCTCTCTCTCTTTCTCTCTCTCTCTCTCTCTCTCTCTTTCTCTCTCTCTCACTCTCTCTCTCTTTCTTTCTTTCTTTTTTCTTTCCTTCTTCTTTTTTTTTTTTTCCAGAGACAGGGTTTCTCTGTGTAGCCCTGGCTGTCCTGGAATTCACTCTGTAGACCAGGCTGGCCTCAAACTCAGAAATCCGCCTGCCTCTGCCTCCAAGAAAGATTTTTCGATGTGTGTACACAAGTGGACATACACTGTCATGTGTGAAGGTCAGAGGACACTTTGTGGGAGTCTGTTCTCTCCTAGCTTTGTGGGCTCCAGGCATCGAACTTAGATCCGGCTTGGTGGCAAACACCTTTGCGCACTGAGCCATCTCGCTGGCCCTCCTCTTCCCCACTGCTCTTCCTAGAAGAAGCCGCAGGTCACTGGCTGCCTGCAGAGCCTTCGCTTCTCTCCAGCTGCCAGCTCAGGCTTCCCCCAAAGCCCCACCAACCACAGGCCACCTCCTGCCATTCTCTGGACATCAGCCTTGACACCTGGGGGCCTGCCCTCTCCACCCTCCACCTTGCCACATGAAAACCACCATTGTATCCAGATGACTTGGCTCGAGTTCAGGGGCATTCTGGTACAGGTTGATGCCTCTCAATAATTTGATATGTCTCACATATTTTTCTCTGTCTTTCTGTCTCTGTATGTGTGTATGTGTGTGTATATGCCTCTTTTTCTTTAATTTTTTTATATTTATTTATTTATTTCAAGACAGGTTTTCTCTGTATAGCCCTGAACTGTTCTGGAACTCACTCTGTAGACCAGGCTGGCCTCGAACCCAGAAATCCACCTGCCTCTGCTTCCCAAGTGCTAGGATTAAAGGCGTGTGCCACCACTGACCGGCTTCTCTTTCTCTTTAAACCTCATCACTGTCCCTGTCTCAGAGTGATCCTTTGGGAAGGCTGAAGGAGGCCTTCTCTACATTCATGGTAGAGGCCCTTCCAGCTGCCAGGTTGGGCCAGGATTCTGTCTATGCAGGGCCCCAAGCTGTTGGCCTCACGGGGAGGCTGATGTGATTCTGTCTATTGGAGGCCCCAGGCTACTGGCCTCATGGGGAGGCTGATGTGATTCTGTCTATTGGAGGCCCCAGGCTGCTGGCCTCATGGGGAGGCTGATGTGGTTCTGTCTATTGGAGGCCCTAGGCTATTGGCCTCACGGGGAGGCTGATGCATCACATCTGCCTGCCTGGGTTGGTTACATCTCTGGTTACTGTGACCCAGCGCCTGACAAGAACTAACTTAAGGAAGGAAGGCTCACAGTTTGCGGGTACCATCTGTCATGGAGGGCAGGCAGGTCAAGGCAAGGCCGTAGGAGTAAGGGGTGGGTGGTCACATTGTCCTCTCCCCACACCGTCCAGTCAGGAAGCAGAGAGAGATGGATGCTGGTGCTTAGTTCGACTTCTTTTCGTTAAGTGGCCTGGGAAGCCAGTAGGCAGATAATCCCAACTGAAACTTAATCTAGGTAATTAATTCCTCACAAGTGTGCTGAGTGGCTTGAGTCCTGGGTGGCTCTGCTTCTAGATTCCATCAAGTCGGGGATGGAGATTTATTATCACACTGTCTCGTAAGGTCCTCCCCCCGCCCCCCGCACGCCTGTCCTGTTTGAGATCTTCTGTGTTCCTGCTAGTTCTAGTCAGGTGGCCAGCGCTAGTCACGGCCCTGGAGCTCCTGCAGCAGCATGGGTGAACTGACTGTCCGTAGCCTGCTTCCTGGAAATAGTGCCTGCCGATAGGAGATGCTCCATAATATCTGTGGAGTAGATGAGTCAGAGAGAGGGAGCAGAGGTCCCTGAGAATAGAGGCAGACGGTTCTGAGAGATCCTAGATTTCTCTAGATCTCTCATTCATGCCTCATGAGAGACATGAATGTGTTGGTCAAGGTTCCGCCAGAAAAGGTAACGTGAGGAAGATTTATTAAGACAGTTGTTCACGGAAGTGCGCAGGGGTACACAGGGGATGTTCTAACCCCCTAGCACTAGGGCCGCTCAGGGATACCCAGCCCTTGGCCAGAAGCAGCAAGGGGGTAAGAAGTTACTGGAAGTTAGGAGGAGTGACCACGTGGAGAAGGCCATCTTGACAGGATCTGTGACCCTCAGTTTGGGAACATTGCAGTCGGGGGTCGCTTCAGGGAGAGAGCCAGAAGAAGAAGCAGACCACAGCCTCCGTTTAGCATCTCACTGGACTCCTCATGGCTAACCCCTGAGCCAGCCAGCGAGCCTGGGGTCTGCTGTGAATGCTGTAAATCCTCCTGCGGCTTAGATGGTGCAGGCGTGGAGGGAAGGCAGGAAAGGCACAAAGGCTCATCAGAATGGCTGGCCCAGGTCTTGAAAGGCCTTGAAAAGTCATTGCTCTCTTAACTGGAAATGTCATTTGGGTAAAGAGGGAACCAAAGGGCTCCTTGAAGAGGCTGGTGCCCTAGCTCAGCTGGCAGAGTAATTGCCCGGCCTGCAGCGGGCTTTGAGCCCCATCAATGCAGAAGACCGGCTCTATTCAGGCATGCCTGTGATCACTCAGAGAGATAAAGGCAGGAGGGTCAGAAGTTCAAGGTCATTATCAGCCTTGAGGCTAGCCTAAGCTACATAAGAGTTGGTTAAAGGAAGGAAGGAAGGAGAGGGAGGGAAGGAAGGGAGAGAGGAAGAGAAGTTGCTGAAATGAGGCTCCCAGCGACAAGGCTCAAGGCTCAGTATCTGACTGGAAACTGTGCACCCAGGCCAACGACCTCCCGAAGGCCATCGCCGCGGCTCACACCTATCTTCTGAAGCACCCTGACGACGAGATGATGAAGAGAAACATGGCATACTACAAGAGCTTGCCTGGAGCCGAGGACCACATTAAAGACCTGGAAACCAAGTCGTACGAGGTACACTCTGGCTTCACCCCGCAGTTGGTGTGGGACTCTGGGAGCAACGCATGTCTTTTTTTTTTTTTTTACATTATACTTTGTGTGTGTGTGTGTGTGTGTGTGTGTGTAGGTGTGGCATACCCCTTGTATGACAGCCACAGGACAGTTTGTAGTTCTCCTCTTTGACTGTGTGGGTCTGGGGGATTGAATTCAGCTTGTTATGCCTGGCGGCAGGTGCCGTTACCCACGAGCTATCTCCCTGGCCAGGATGCTGACATCTAAAGAACGTTGTGATGTTCTCAGTGATGTTTGCTGAATTATGACAATAGGAAACTGGGGAAGCACAAAATCTCCATGAAGGAAAGTCAGCAAATTGGTGTCTTTTGCCTGTAATCTCAGCACTTGGGAGCCCCGAGGCGTTGATGATTGCCGCAGGTTTGAAGCCAGGCTGGGCCACATGCAGCACCAAGCCCTTTTAGCTAACTGTGGATGAACTTTTTATAATTCAGTGATCTGTGACAACTTCATGTGTCATGTGATAGCTACAGAGAGCATGGTGAGGAATTTTTTTATCACCCAGCCTGACTGACACATTTCCTCCTGCCCCTTTGCTGGGGCTGCTGCCACAGCCCCTGACTCGGGGTCACTTTTTCCCTGATCTGAATTTGATTTTATTGTCAGGTACTTGTTATATTTTGAACTGAAGATGAAATACGGTCGTTTGGGCTGGGGTGTAGTTCTGTGGTGGAGTGTTGGCATACATGCACAGTGCCCTGGGTTCAGTCCCCAGCATTGTATGAAACGGGCATGGTGGTGCCTACCTGTGAGTCTGGCCCACAGAGGTTCAAGGTCCAGATGGCAAGATGGCTTAATGGGTTGACGGTTTTTGCTGCAAAGCCTGGGGAATGTCTTGAGTTCGGGGCCCCAGGACTCACAGTTTGGTAGGAGAGACCTGTCTCCTCCAAGATGTCATCTGACCTCTACAAGCCTACATGTGCAGCTCATGTGTGTGTGCACACAGGCACGGGTGTATACACACACACACACACACACACACACACACACACACACACACACGAATGTCAAAGTATAATTTTAAAAAAGATGGTCAAGCTCATCTTTAGCTACACAGGGAATCTGAAGTCAGCTTGGGCTATCCTGAGACTCTGATTTGTGTCTGTTGTGAGCATCGTGGGCAAACCTAGATCCACACGCAGCCGCGCTTGGTTTGTGTCTCGTTAAGGGTCGTCAGGGCTGAGGAAGCTCAGCTTGGTCAGGGTCGTGGTTCTTTTGGCGAGACGAGCGTGTCTCCGGCTCTGGTTTGCCTAGAGGGAACGTCACCGCATCTTCTTGCTTTGCAGAGCCTGTTTGTCCGTGCGGTGCGGGCCTACAACGGGGAGAACTGGAGGACGTCCATTTCCGACATGGAGTTGGCCCTTCCTGACTTCCTCAAGGCCTTCTACGAGTGCCTGGCTGCCTGCGAGGGGTCGCGGGAGGTTAAGGACTTCAAGGACTTCTACCTGTCCATAGCAGGTCGGTGGTGGAAGGGGCCTGTGCCCTGAGGCTTCCATTGGTATCTAAGGAACCTGTGTGTGTGTGTGTGTGTGTGTGTGTGTGTGTGTGTTTGAGTTAGGGTTTCTCTGTGTATCCTGGGCTGTCCTCGAACTCAGAAATCCACCTGCCTCTGCCTCCCAAGTGCTGGGATTAAAGGTGTGTGCCACCACCGCCCGGCTGCGCCACCACCGCCCAGCTGCTGCCTTTTTTATCCGACTTCTTCCTTTCTCTCTGCTTTTTTCCTGACACAGGGCTTCTCTGTATAGTCTGGGCTGTCATGGGCTTACTCTGTAGACCAGGCTGGCCCTGAGTTTAGAGAGCTGCCTGCCTCTGCCCGCGGAGGCCTGAGACCACCCCCTCTGCTTGCTGACTTTCTCGTCAACACCCTGATTGCTTTCTCTGCCCTGTTCATCCGCTCGCTTGGCTCTTTAGTCACTGGTCATTTTTAGGAAGCGATGTCTGAATTCTTTGTTCAGCATTCTAACTGTCCTGTTAGCTCTGGACTCAGTAGTTGAGAGTCAGAGTCTCTTGGAGGCTTCACGCCCAGTCTCGCTTTCCGTGTTCTTTGTGTCCTGCTCTCTGGTTCCGTTTGGGGATTCTCTCAGAGAGCACCCTGCACCTGACGACTCCGTCTCTGTTACTACATACAGAGGAGAAATCAAACTGCCTACTTTGTGTGTTGTGTCCGACGCTGGTCTTTTTTCCAAACTTTAAACAAAATTCTACAGTTTTGTTTTGTTTTTTTTTTTTTAAGATTTATTTTATATATGTGAATATACTGTTGCTGTCTTCAGATCCCATTACAGATGTTTGTGAGCCACCATGTGGTCGCTGGGAATTGAACTCAGGACCTCTGGAAGAGCAGTCAGTGCTCTTAACCACTGAGCCATCTCTCCAGCCCTACAGTGTTTTTCTAATTATTTATTTTCCATTTACTTATTTGTGTGTGTGTGTGTGTGTGTGTATGTGTGCGCACACGTGCACGTGTGCACACGTATGTGTGTCCACCATGACACACATGTGGAGGTCAGAGGACGCTTGGCAGGAATCAGTGTCTTCTCACCAGGTGGGCATTGGACTCTGGTGCTCAGATCCGGCTGTAAGCACCTTTCCCCACGTTGAGCAGTTTTATTTTCATTTGTTTGTTTGTTTGTTTATTTTGTATGTGTACGCGCTTGCACACATGTGCCCTGGTGTGCGTGTAGAGGTCGGAGGATGACTTACAGGTCCCAGGGGTTAAACTCAGGCCGTCTAGTCTTGGGCAGGCGCTCTTACCTAGGGAACCATCTTGCTGACCTGTAAACCCAGTTTTAAAGAAAGGTCCCTGGCTGCCATCTTGTGCGTCTTGTGAGGCTGCCACTACCATCACTGCGCACCACTGGTGCCACCAACAGACATTTAAGCCGATTACTGTGTGAACAGTTCTGTGAGCTGGGGAGGGCAACGCTCACCTTTAGTCCCAGCAGTGGGATGGATCCCTGTGACTTCTAGGACAATCAGAGCTACACAGTGAGACCTTTTCTCAAACAGCAACAGCAAAGACAAGCAAGATTTCCTTCTTGGTTTCTGACAGTCACCCTGGGAGCATCCAGTTTTGGCTGGAACGACTAGCAGTGGCCTCAGAATGTCACATGCAGGCACATGTGATGTCCACTGTTTTCTTATCGGAAGTGCTATTTATTTTATTTGACTTTTTATGGCAATGCTGGGGATTGAACCCAGGGCCTCTCATATGCTTCATAAATGTTTAACCACAGTTAAGGCTCTGTTCCTGCCCGGCGCTGTTAATTTGTAAGCATTTAGTTAAAGTGTTTTCTGCTTCTGCTGCAGCCGGGTTGATCTGTCACCTCACGGGTTAGATGTTAACAGCAGGACCCCAAGGACATTACGGTCCCTGCGTGCGTCTCCTCAGTTCTGGCTTCACCCTTGAGAGGTCTTGCTGATATCATGTTCTGTCTATAAAAGTCACTCATACATAAGTATTTCAACCAGATTTTACAGTCTCTTCTGCTTTTTATGTTTTCCATTTTGTATGTCCAAATTCACACGTAGGACCTGCGATATTTGGGTTTGTGGGTCCGTGGATAAAGTGCTTACCTAGCCCGAGGTTCAGTTTCCAGCTCTGCATTATCTGCTCATGTGGTGCACGTCTGTTATCCCAGCACTCGGGATCACAAGGTAGAACCAGGAGGATGAGGAGGTCGAGGTCATCCTCAGCTGCATAGGAGTTCAAAACCAGCCGGAGCTACATGAGGCGGTGTCTCAACTTCGTCTTCTACCAACTTGACAATGAAGTTTGTGGTGGTTGTTATTATTGTGGTGCTGAGGATCAAACCCAGGGCCTCATGTATGTCAGGCAAGCCCTCTTCCTCTAGCTAGGAGCTAGACTCTAACCTTCAGTTTAAATTGTTTGAAAATGATAGTATTTACTGTAGAAGAGGTATGGCATCTTGTCAGTGCAAAATCACTATTCATATTAATTTATATTAATATTCTTTGGTCATTAAAACATTTTAAATTATATATATATTTAAGATTTATTTATTTATTATGTGTAAGTACACTGTAGCTGTCTTCAGATGCACCAGAAGAGGGAGTCAGATCTCATTACAGATGGTTGTGAGCCACCATGTGGTTGCTGGGATTTGAACTCACTGACTTTGGAAGAGCAGTCAGTGCTCTTAACCACTGAGCTGTCTCTCCAGCCCCTTAAATTATAATTTTATTTATTTATTTTGTGTGTATGTGGTGTGTGTGTGTGTGTGTGTGTGTGTGTGTGTGTGTGTGTGTGATGCCATGGCTCGCTTGTGGCCAGGGGACAACTTGCGGATGTTGGTTCTCTTTGTCTATGATGTGGTTCCTGAGCATTGATTCATGCTATGGAAGACCCTTCCTGTACACTGTGTGGTTGCTGAAGATGCTGGTGCCTGTAGAAGCCAAAAGAACGTGATGGGATCCCCTGAAACTGGAGTTAAAGATGGCTGTGAGCCATCCTGTGGTACTGGGATCTGAGCCCTAGTCCTCTAGAAGAATAGCCGGTGTTTACCACGGAGCTGTCCCTGCAGCCACAAGTTCTTTATTTTAGATGTCTCATTTCCTCCTTTTACCTCCATGTATGTGGAAGGCAGGACAAGACTGAAGATAGTGACAGGGCTAAGGCTGTGTTAGTGGTAGAGCGCTTGCCTAGAGTGCACGAGGCCTTGGTTTTCATTGAGAGAGAGAGAGAGAGAAGGTGAGAGAGAAAGAGAGGGAGAGAGAGTGTGAGGGAGGACAGACAGAGAGAGGAAGGGAGGGAGAGAGAGAAACAGAGACAGAAAAGGGGAGGGAGGGAGAGAGGGATTGAGGAGGGACACAGAGAGACAGACGGACGACTCTTCTGACAATTTATATCTGTTTTTCAGATCACTATGTGGAAGTTCTGGACTGTAAGATTCGTTGTGAGGAGACCCTCACGCCAGTCATAGGAGGCTATCCCGTGGAGAAATTTGTGGCTACCATGTACCACTATTTGCAGTTTGCGTATTACAAGTGTAAGTAACCTGGATCTCCCTGCTTACCTGTGGCGGCTGAGGAGCACCAAGGTCACATGAGTGCTGTGCACAAAGAGGGCATCTGGCTCCTTGATTCAAGCAGAGACCCCGAGCCTCGCTGCCGAGCTTGAACTCTGGGTTTTGCCTGCTCTTCTCTGGGAGAGTTTTGCTTTCCAGGGTTGGAGATAAATCGTGTAAGTACAAATTAGCACGTTCACCAGCCGTACAGGCTGTGTGCAGGAAGAGCCTTAAACTCGTCATTATAGCAGGCAGCCACTAGGTGGCACCATTGAATCATTTTCGACTGGGTCAGTCCTGCTGGAATTTTGTTAAGTGTCTCTGCTTTGTCGATTAGAAGTGGCTCTGGAAGGTACCAAGGGGCTTCTGTCTCATTTTTTCTTAGCCTGACTCCCCTGCCCCCCAAGACAGATGCCCCCTGCAGAACCTCCATGTTGATGGTGATGTAGGGGGTCCAGTTCTAAACAGGGAGCTGGAAACCCGATCCCAGAAGATGGCAGGACAAGGTCCCCTTTGACTCTTCTAGTCCCGAGGGCCTACCATGATTTATTTGGTTGGTTTATGTAGTGTGGAGTCTTTATTTATCTTACATGTTTGTTTATGTATTTAGAAACTCAGTCTCGTGTAGCTAAGGCTAGCTTCAAACTTACTGTATAGCCAAGGATGACCCTGATTATTGACCCCCTGCCTCCTCCTCCCAAATGCTGGGAATGTGTCAGCACTTACTACTTTATTATTAATATATATTTATTATTTATACTGTTTGTATATTTTAAATACACATATATTATATATACATATGCATATGTATGTATTATATATGTATATATAAATAAATTATGTATGGTTTGTAAAGAACTAGGGATTGAACCCAGGGCGCCATGTATGTTAATCAAGCACTCTACCAACTGAGCCCACATCCCCAGCCTTTCTTTCTGTATTCCAAGTTTGGTTTGGTTAGAGGGGGGCCTGCCCTCTCTGGGAATTGTGTTCCTAGCCAGATGGGACCCAGGAGCTGCGGGAAACCTGTAGTTAAGCTGCCTCTGTCTTTCTCAGGCCCAGTGTGTGGCCCAAGCCTTGAGAACCATCACCTCCTGGGACACACTCTGATTGTCTGAAGCTAGCAGAATCAACACAGCCTGAGGGAGATCTGTGGTTTCTACTGCCCGTTAGGCGGTCTTGGGACCCAGGCTGTGCCCTGCCCTCTTTCTGAGGTCTTTTCCTGGAGGAAGGTCCAGCTTCTAGCTTCCATGGTGGGGTGGCATCAGGGAGCTGCAGGGCGTGTCTCTCACCTGCCTGGCCTCTTCTTTCTGGTTTCAGTGAATGACCTGAAGAATGCAGCCCCCTGTGCCGTCAGCTACCTGCTCTTTGACCAGAATGATAAGGTCATGCAACAGAATCTAGTCTACTATCAGTACCACCGGGACAAGTGGGGCCTCTCGGATGAGCACTTCCAGCCCAGACCGGTGAGTGTCCCCCCGCCCTGGTCCCACTCACTAGTCCCTCTTCTGGATCACCTGCAGGAGATTGGTCTTGCCCTTCAGAGCGAAGCAGCTTTGAAATGAAGGGACTCCACTGTTTCTGGCCCCTCCTGAGTCAGGCTCTCACGCTGTAGCCCTGACTGACCCAGAAGTCACTGAGTAGACTAGGCTGGCCTTGAACTCGGAGAGACCCTCTTGCTTCTGCCTCCTGAATGCTGCATATGCCATCATACACTGCTTAATTTTTTTTCTTATATTTTTACGTATTTGCTGTGTGTATGTGTGTGGGCCTGCATATGCTGCAGCATGCAGTGGGGGTCAGAGCATGACCTGTGAGAATCAGTTCTCTCCTTCTCCTATGTGGGTCCCAGGGATTGAACTCATGTTTATATGGCTGCAAGCACCTTTCTGCAGCGAGCCCGTCTCAAGGCCCACACGGCTTTTTAATTCCTCCTTCTGGTCCATGTATTTTTTTCCCCTTTCCCTTACTCCCTCTTGCTCTGACCCCGCTCTCTCCGGCTCATAGGTTTATTTTTTATTTGTTTCTCATTACAGGTGGTTGTGAGCCACCATGTGGTTGCTGGGATTTGAACTCATCATGGCCTCCGGAAGAGCAGTCAGTGCTCTTAACCGCTGAGCCATCTCACCAGCCCAGGGTCCATGTATTTACTTATGCACTTATTGTTACACACATGGGATTCGTCTTCACATGTTGGCTTTGTAACTTACACTGTGTCCGCAGCCCCCCTTTCTATGGTATTAGAAGCCAGAAGCTCCCTCCATTCCTAGACATGAACTCCATCACTCAGCTGCCTTCAGCCCTTGGTCTTTAGAGACAGGGTTTTGCTATCTAGCTTAGGTTGGTCTCAAAGTTGCAATCCTCCTGCCTCTGCCTCCCGTGTGCTGGGGTTATAGATTTTTATGAATGAAACACCACTTGATTCCTTCTATAGATAAATATGGGGTTTTATACCCACTGTCAGGGGGTTAATAATATGTGACTTTCAAAACTCTTTGCTGCTGTTGGCCATGGTAGCATGTGACTATAATTCTAGCACTCTGGACACAGAGGTGAGAGGATTATTATTAGGTTTGGGGCTAGCCTGGGCTACAAAGCAATACCCTGTCCCAATAAAACAGAAACAAATATATTTTTTTTTCTACTCAGGTTTTTTGTATGCTCTCCTAGGTTTCTATGAATAAATCTTCCATATCTCCATTCCTTGCTAAAGCACACGTGCACACACACACACATACACACACATTTCCTCAGTTGCTATGTTGTTTTGTTGTTGTTGTTGTTTATGCTATGAGAATAAAACCCATGATCTCATGCACATTGGTCACATGCTCTACCACTAACCTACATTTCCAATGTTTTTTCTTTGACAACATCTCATGCAGCCCAGGCTGGCCTTGAACTTCTCCTGCTTCTACCTTCCAAGATTACAGCACGCACCACCACACTTGGCTCAGGCTGTGTTCAGGATGGGTTCTGGGTTTCGAGCATGCCAAGCAAGCATAGTACCAACTGAACTTTAGCCCAGAACCTCCTCTCACCCCTTAAAAACCATGATAGCATTTATATATCATAGAGTCCGCCTTTGCATCTGCATACGTCAGTGGCTGTTGGTGTGTTCACACTCAACACAGTCTTTATATATCATAGAATCTGCCTTTGCATCTGCATACGTCAGTGGCTGTTGGTGTGTTCACACTCACACAGTCTTTCCTAGTGCATGCTCATTAACCCTTTCATGCCTTGAATGAAATCCAGGACCCTGTGCGGCCTGCTGTTGGCCCTCACATGAGAAGGCTGATGACCTGACAGTCCTCTCTGTGTCTGAACAGGAAGCAGTTCAGTTCTTTAATGTGACGACGCTCCAGAAGGAACTGTACGACTTCGCTCAGGAACACCTAACGGATGATGATGAGGTGAGCTTTTGTGCTCTGCACACGTCTGCCTGAAAGAAAACACGATTCATGTGTGTGCTAGAGTCACTTGAAGGCTGGGTCCTCCCTCCAATAAGAAACAGAGGGGCCCTTGAGAAGACACAAGACAGCCGCTGTTGGGGTCTTACTGAAAGCCAGAACTCTGGTGTAGAAAAGCCCAGGGCTGGGAGCCCAGGCTGGATTGATGCCTCTACTGTGGGGGAAATGTGTTTGGAGTATGCACCAGGGGTGTGTGTGTGTGT
>NW_022196906.1:108072185-108075242 GCF_008632895.1 Mastomys coucha | reverse complement strand
GGGGGGAGAGGGAGAGGGAGAGGGAGACAGGGAGGGAAAGGGAGACAGAGAGGGAGAGAGGGGAGGAGAGAAAGACAGAGGCAGAGAGAGACGGGTTGGGGGCACTTGTCACTGAGCGTGCGTGGAGGTCACAGGACAGCTCTGTGGTGGAGTCATTCTCTGCTGCCACCTTTTTGTGGCTTCCAGGGATTGAACTCGGGTCACCAGACTTGCAGGGCAACCACTTTACCCACTGACCCCCCCCACCATATTTTTAAAGCAGAGTCTCTTACAGGACCTGGAGTTTATTTATTTGGCTGGACGGACTGCAGTGAGCTCCCGGGGTCTTCCTTTCTCTGTCCTCTTCCCCAGTGTTGAGGTGACAGGCGTGTGCCACTGTGCTTCGGTGCTGTGCACACACACTTAGGTCCTCAAGCTTGAGCGGCAGGTTCTTTCCCCATGGACCTGTCTCCCCAGCTCCCCCCTTTTTTCTGGAGATAGGGTCTTGCCATGTAGCCCAGGTTAGCCTTACCTGCCCTCTTTCCTGCCCCAAGTCTAAAGCAATAGAACTCTAGGTGTGTCTCACCATGCCCTTTCTTTGGTTTTATTTACATTTACTTGTTTGTTTGTTTTCTTGTTTATATGGGGAGGCGGGCAGAGGCATGCTAGCATCATCATGGAGATCAGAAGACAGCTTGAGGGACTCGGTCCTTTCCTTCTACCATGTGGGTGTCAGGGACTGAACTCCAGTCACTAGACTCCATAGCAAACACCTTCACCCGCTGAGCCATCTCAAATGTCCCCACACCGCCATTTTTGAGAAGTGCATCAAGTTTTACTCGTTCTGCATTCTGAAGACACTTATAAATCCCATTCCGTTTTCCTACCAGGTTATTAGAATTTTATGGGTGTAGACTATGTCCTTGCTTCCAGGAGCTCATCCTCTTCTGGAAGCCGATTTTCTGACTAGATCTTGCTTAGCCAACCTTAGCCCTTGTGTTTACTTGTTTGTTTAATGTGTTTTGTCACATCATTTAGACAACATCTCACGTAGCACAGGCTGCCCTCCAGCTTGCCCTGTAGCTGAGGTGAAGTTCTGGTCATCCTGCTGGGACCTCTCGAGTGCTGGTCTCGGACACGCACCATCACACCCAGTTCATTCAGACACTGGGCATCAGTTTAGGACTTGGCACATGCTCCGCACCTCCCTCTACCTACTGGACAGTAGACTCTTCTTCAGGGCCAGCTCCTTTCCTAACCCATCCTGACCAGGAGTGGCCTGGTCATTTTGTGGAGGGGCAGCTGGGCAACAGATAAGCCATCAGTAGAAACCCCTTATTATTTACTTAGAGAGATGTGATTGGAAGGAACTGGGTAATGCATTGTAAGAAAGCTGCGGGGACTCAATGTTTGGAGGGATAAGAGATCTGGGAGCTTGTTCTCCTCTGGCCCATTGCATCCTGGGGGAGCCCTGAGGAGTTCTGAGAGATGCTGGGCCAGACTGGAGGCTCTAAGCCACCCCTCCCCACAGCTCTGTTCTGTCTCCCACTCTTCTTACTGCTCTGAGTAAGACATGGCCAGGGAAGTTTTCGCCGTGCGGATCCACATGGCCACTAAGGAAGAAAGTGGCAGCCTTTTATGAAATGGGAGTGACCATAACTGTGAACACCATTGGGTATGAGAGTTCTATGCAAGTGAGAAAGTGGGGCCTCGGGATGTATGTAGCTCAGAGGTATAGCATTTACCTGACATGCACCAAGCCCTGGGGTTCAATCCTCAGGGCCGCCAAACTCATGAGTGAATAAGGGATGCATATGCCTGCCCCTTAGGTTGGGTCTCATTGAAGAGAGTCGAGGGATGCTGGGGTCAGAGCTGGTCCCTAACATACCAACATTCCCACATGGCTGTGGTGGCTTGGGAAGTGTGGGCCGCTGTTCAAGATGGAAAGTGTTTCTGAGGCAGAAACAAGGGACCAGGAGGAAGATGGAGAGGGCTCAGTGCTAAGTCCTTCAGGGATGACATACTTGACACCGGTCATCTGTGGGGTGGCAGGCTGCTTGACACTGAGGTCACATGGGGTAGAAGATAAGGCTCCGTTCTCAGGGAGAGAAACACCAGCTCCTCTGGGTCCAAGCCAGTGGGAGAACTTGCTTGGACCTGAGCAGACAGCCATTGGTGGCCTCTGGGAAACTCTCTACCAGTCTGACGCCATTCATGCCCCGTGGCCTGCCTAAGGTTTCTGCCGTCTCTTACAGGGAGAGGTTGTGGAGTATGTGGATGACCTGTTGGAGACGGAAGAATCTGCCTAGTCCAGCGGCTAAAGAACTTCTCTTCCGAGTTCCTCGTTCTTCAAGTGCCTGGGTCGCTGATACCGCACAGCCTTCCCTTCTTAAAGCAAGAGGGAAACCACCATCTTCCCCCGCCAAGGTCAAGCGTGCCTTCCCTGTGTTCACACCTCAGTATTCATACTTGTCTCCATGGTTACACGTCCTCACGCCTGTCTTTCCCGTCATCCAGTCTGTCCTCCCCTCGGTCACATTTGTCTCCCCCTCTGATCCCACGTGTCTCCCCCATGTTCAGAAAGACAGTCTTCTGTGGTCTGCTTTTTCATCCCTGAAGAAAATCAGTATTATTTTTTAAGTAAGGAAACACTAAAAGATGACAAATATATTTGAAGAATTTCTCTGGTCTCTCCATCCTTCCAGACATTCCTCTCCTTTACGCCACTTGTTAAGGACAAAAGGTGGCAGAAGATAAAGGCTAAGGTCGGAGCCTCAGGATCACCTTCACTTGGTCCGCTTGGCCTGACCTGAGCCCCTCCCTGCACCTACTGAGAAGCAAACTGAGTAGATGCTCAGAACATCGGAAGATGGCCACTGCTCAGTTCCTTGGAGTCTTCAGAATACAACAGGCCTTGCAATCTCATTTGATTTGAGCAGTGCTGGGTTAAATGATGCAGGCCAAGGGTGGGGTCTAGTTTTCTTTTCTTTTTTTCTTTCTTTCTTTTTTCCTTTCTTTCTTTCTTTCTTTCTTTTTTTTTTCGAGACAGGGTTTCTCTGTGTAGCCCTGGCTGTCCTG
>NW_022196906.1:108065200-108071477 GCF_008632895.1 Mastomys coucha | reverse complement strand
GTGGTGGGAGGTCAGGATGGTGAGAGGACAGGATGGTGGTGGGAGGTCAGGATGGTGGTGGGAGGTCACGGTGGTGAGAGGTCAGGATGGTGATGGGAGGTTAGGATGGTGAGAGGACAGGATGGTGGTGGGAGGTCAGGATGGTGGGAGGTCAAGGTGGTGGGAGGTCAGGATGGTGGTGGGAGGTCAAGGTGGTGGTAGGAGGTCAGGATGGTGGTGGGAGGTCACAGTGGTGAGAGGTCAGGATGGTGGTGGGAGGTCACGGTGGTGGTGCAGGGGTGGAGTGGGGTGGGGGGACGTCACGAGTGGTAGGAGGTCACACAGCTTAAGGTCACGGTGGAGGGAGGCACAGCCCCTGGAGCATCTGTGGGCAGGAAGTAGAATGCTGGAGCTGAGCTCACTTCCTCTTTATTCCATCCGGGATCCAGCCCCTAAACAGGCGCCGCCCACATTTACAGTGGCCTTTCCCACTTCAGGTAAGGTAACCGAGGATCTCCCGCTCAGGCCTGGAGGCTCAAGCCTTGGGTGATCCTGTATCCCATCATGTTGACCTTTGATGTTGACCACCGCCCCGCCCTCATAGCTTAGAATCTATAGGAAGAGGGATGCAAATGG
The DNA here is from genome assembly GCF_008632895.1 of Mastomys coucha. Classification (NCBI taxonomy): domain Eukaryota; kingdom Metazoa; phylum Chordata; class Mammalia; order Rodentia; family Muridae; genus Mastomys; species Mastomys coucha. The sequence goes on along the minus strand of NW_022196906.1, from coordinate 108,070,862 downwards.
GTTCGTAGGAACCGAGGCATCCTAGGTGTGGGATGCTGACTGGAGAAAACGGAAGCAGGGAAGACTAGGGGGTTAGAATGAGGGTGAAGTGCGATCAGGCGGACTGAGAAGGTGAAATTGGCCTTGGGACATCAAGTGTCAGGGTGTAGCGATTGCCGATCTCGGAAGCTGCTGGGAGGCCTGTAGAAGAGGCATGGACCTAGGACCTAGGAGGGAAAGCAGGGCAGCATGTGGGCCGCAGACTGATGCCCGGGGTCCCGACAGTCTGTGGGAAAGCCTTTGGGTTGTGCTGAAGGGTGCCAGCACTTAAGGTTCCACAGTGGAGTGTCTGCAGGCTCCACAGTGGTCACGCACTGCCCTGCAGATGGAGGGAAGCAGGGTGTTGCGAGTGGGCGGCTGTAGGGTCTCCCAGAGCAATGGCTGTATCTAGAAGTGGTCAGATTCTACATGGAATTTGAAAGCACCGCCCTGGGAGTTGATAATGGGGCGTGTGTGTAGAATGGAGAAAGCTCAAAGATGGTCGCAAACTGTGGGCCTGAACATTGGGAAGGATGACGCTCTCATTTGCCAACATCCGTGAGAGGCTAATACAGTCAGCGAAACCAGATTTAGAACGGCCCAGGAGACAATCCTCTAGGCATGCCTGTGAGGGAGGAAGTTTCTATGGGTAAACTGAGGTAGAAAGATCCACCCTAACTGTGCTTGGCTCCTCTCCTGGGCTGGGGCCCAGGACTGAAAAAGGAGAAAGTGAGCTGGGCTCCGGTGTTCACCTCTCTGCTCCTGAGGTAACTGAATGTGGACCAGCTGCTACCTCCCACTTCAGTCACCCTGCTTGTTCCCACAGTGGAATGTCTTCCTGAACTGTACCCTGAAATAAACCCTTCTTCCCCAAACTGCTTCTTGTCAGTATTTGGTCCCAGCCACAGGGAAGTGACTAATGGCACCAGTGGGCGGGGAAGGGATCTGGCGCTGAGCTGGTGGCCTGAGGTTGGTCTGAGAGGCTCGGGCTGCAGGTAAAATCAGGCTGCAGGAATCGTCAGAAGGCGGAGCCTGAGGCGGGGAGCCAGTATACATGGTTTTCTTTTTCACCTCCATGGATGTGTGTGGGTGCATGCATCCCACAGCAAGCACGTGAGGATCAGAGGACAGCCTTGGGTGTATCCCTCAATGGCCAGCTCGTTCACTGCTATGCACCCCAGGCTAGCGGGCCAGGACTCTACCTCTCTGCCTTCTGTCTCACTGAGGGAGAGCTAGAGTTACAGTGTGACTATGCGTTTGAACTCAGGTCCTCATCATTGTTACCCACCGACCATCCCCCTAGCCCCACCGCTGATTTCTTATGGGGTGCTCTCAAGGACCCCTGTGATGGCCTCTTTCAGGCACTTGTTGGCAACCTTTAATAAATAGCTAGTGACTTCTGCAGAGGACAGTGAAGTCCACTAGTGGGTCCCCAGCATGTCAGGAGCACACAACATCAGGTGCTGTAGGCATGTACATGAGGAGAGGCCGCCATGGGGAGCCGAGGACAGAGTCCAGGACTCTCTAGGAAATGGGAAAGCCTCAGGGAGCTAACCTTGGGCCACAGAAGGCCGGGAGGATGTGGGGTCCTGGAACCCATGACTTCTTTAACTTGTAACTACTTGTTCAGTTGGGACCCCGTGTGGGTAGAAGCAGGCATAGCATTTGGGAGGTGCTGTCTCGTTACAGACTGGACGCAAAAAGTCTTTGTATTATGGGATTAATTGAGGGCCGGAAACCCACACGTGTGTGGGCATGGCAGCTCAGGTGATAAAATGCTCACCTTGCTGGGGAGCCTGAGTTCCAGCCCCCGGAACTCATCTTAAAACAACAGCAGCTGGCAAGATAGCTCAGTGGATAAAGGCGGGTGCCGTTAAGCCTGACAACCCGAGTTCATGTGTGTTCTCCAGACACACATGGTCGATGGTTCCAACTCAACTGCTGCAGGCTGCCCTCTGACCCTCAGCTCCCCCTCCCCCTCAGAAAAAAAGCTGAGCAATGGCAGCAGGCTTGAAACCAGCCGGCAGACCAGTCTAGCTTACTTGATGACTGTCAGGCCAGTGAGAGAGAGACCCTGTCTCAAAAAATAGGACCTGAGGGATGACACTTGAGGTTGTCCTTTGACACACACACACACACACACACACACACACACAGTACACACGAGTGTGCTCACTCACACATGCTTTCGGGCTTCTTTTTCATTCCCCAGGACACCTTTTCAACCACTTGGGAACTCGAACATCCCATTTCTCCTGCACCACAAGGCGTCCTCATTCCCGAACCCCTAAAAGTCTGCCTCTCACCTGTGCATGAGGCCCCACAGTGGGATTTCATCTGGGGCACACAACCTAACCCAGTCGCCTGCCCCTTCCCTCTTAGGCTGAGCAGTTTGTACCCCCCGGAGGACTATTTGGGAAAGGGTTAGGTGTCACTCTGGGTTGCAGGCGTTCCAACATCCTTGTAGTTAAGTCCCTTCCTCTTCGTGACCAGTGACTTCCAGCTGGGGAAAGATGGCTCTTTCCCCGTAGGTCCTAGTTAGTGTTAACTGCCAACCTGACACAAAGATTTACTTATTTTATTTATATGAGGACACTGTCTTCAGACACACCAGAAGAGGGCATCAGATCCCATTACAGATGGTTGTGAGCCACTAGGTGATTGCTGGGAATTGAACTCAGGACCTCTGGAAGCACAGTCAGTGCCTTAACCACTGAACCATCTCTCCAGCCCAAGATTTATTTATTTTTATGTGTATGGGTATTTTTGCCTCCATGTGTGTCTGTGTGCAATATGCATATCTGGTACCCGAGGAAGACAGAGATCCGCTGGAACTGGGATTACCACATGGGTGCTGGGACTAGAACTTGAGTCCTCCGGAAAAGCGGCTCTTGACTGCGAGCAGTCTTTCTTTCCAGTCCTGAAGAACTCACTGACTTGATGATGAATTTGATTGATGTGGCTGGGTCCAATCCACTATGGGTGGAGTGGTCCTGGGCTGTATAAAAGCTAATCAAACCTGAGCCTGTGAGGAGGCCCGAAAAGCGGCACTCCTCAGTGATTCCTCCTGTTAAGTTTCTCTCAACCCAAGTGTTTCATCACAGCATCAGAGGGAAACTAGAACAGCACGGAAGGGTAAATTCTCCTTCCTTGTCATGCCCACCTACTGTTCTACCAGAGAAACTTCAGTGGGAGAAGGGGTTGAGAGTCACCGGCAGGAAGGAGGAAGGACTGGGGCGTGGCCGGAGCAGGCGGGATGGGGCGTGGCCAGGCTCAGACTGGAAGCTGCCCCAGAATTCCAGAGAACCTGGTGGCTGCTGAATCTGCCTTAAGGTTGAAGTGACATCTACAGGTGCTCACACATTTCTGTGGCCCTTAAAGTGGCCACCTGGCCCTTGTCCTTGAAGTTAGGATGAACATTTGCAAATAATATAGTTACGGTTTGAGTTGGGGCTTTTAAAAGTTGGTTACCCGATTCAGCAGTGTGTTCCGGTGTGTTCGAGGCTGACAATGCTGTGGTTTGAAATGCTACAGTGTCTTTGCGTGCTAGCTCTGGCTGGTATGGGAAGTTGCTGTGTAGTTAGTTAGTCTTCTTGCCTTAGCATTCTGAATGCTGGGGTGACAGGCATGCACAGCCAGATCCAGTGAAATTATTTTATTTTAAGGGAAGCCAAATCTTCTCTCTTAAGAAAATAAATGTGGTGGTGCACACCTTTAATCCCAGCACTTGGGAGGCAGAGGCAGGCAGATTTCTGAGTTCGAGGCCAGCCTGGTCTACAGAGTGAGTTCCAGGACAGCCCGGGATACACAGAGAAACCCTGTCTCGAAAAAAAAAAAAAAAGAAGGAGAAGGAGAAGGAGAAGAAGAAGAAGAAGAGGAAGAGGAAGAGGAAGAGGAAGAGGAAGAGGAAGAGGAAGAAGAAGAAGAAGAAACAAAGAAAATAAATGTGAGCGGGGCCGGAGTGAGTGGGGCCAGCAGAGGTCCTGAGTTCAATTTCCAGTAGCCACACACATGGTAGCTCATGGCCATCTATACAGCTACAGTGTACTCATACACATAAAATAAATAAAATAAATCTTTAAAAGAAAAGAAATGTGAACTTGTTACTTTGTATCTACCATGCGATCACTCAGCGCTTCAGCCAACCCCTTTCCCCTCTGATTCTTTTTTTTTTTAAAGATTTATTTATTCATTTAATGTTATGAGTACACTGTTGCTGTCTTCAGACACACCAGAAGAGGGCATAGGATCCCATTACAGATGGTTGTGAGCCCCCATGTGGTTGCTGGGAACTGAACTCAGGACCTCTGGAAGAGCAGTCAGTGCTCTTAACCAATGAGCCATCTTTCCAGCCCCCTCCCTCTGATTCTTGGAAGAGCCTTGAAGGTCTTTGAATATCATAGGGCCACGCCCCATCTTGGAACGGCTTGATCTATCCTTTTGAAAAAGAAGTTTTCTTGTAAAGCAGGTAGTGTAAGTTCCTGAGGGTTTCCATGTCTGTGCTGGAACAGTTTATTTATCCTCTGTCCCCCCAGCATGGAGAATGACTATCTGTGAGTGACCCCATCACAGTGGGGCCTCTGACCAACTCTAGGAAATTCCAGAAGTCTGAATGTCACACCCTAAGGGCTATCTATCACTTGTGGCCACTCTGACTCAACCTATAATCTGGCTTTGTGTTTTGAGATCTGGAGCCTTGCTTTATAGCCCAGGCTGGTCTTGAACTCAAGATAATCCTCCTGTTTCAGCCTCCCAGGTGCTGGGATGATGGGTGTGATGATGGGTGTGAGCCCCATACCCTTAGACTTGACTTCCAGAGAGGAGAAATGCCAAGGGAAAGTTAGTGTGCACATATGCATGTCAGGTTGACCAACAGCCTACCAGATTCAAGATGGCTTCTTGTTTTGAGACAGGGTCTCACTATGTAGCTCCGCCTAGTTTAGAGCTTGCTACGTAGACCAGGCTGGCCTCCAAGCCTCACAGATGCCCGTGCCTCTGCTTGCTGAGTGCAGGGATTAAAGGGGAAGACAACACACAGATTCTTTTTTCCTCTCCTCTTCCTTTTCTTTCAACTGAAGATGACCTTGAACTCCTGATCCCCCTGTTTTTAATCTCTCCAGTGCTGGGATTACAGGTGTGAGCCATCATCCTTGAAGTAAAAGGAACTTTGGGATGCACAGCAGGCAAGGTGTGTGTGTGTGTGTGTGTGTGTGTGTGTGTGTGTGTGTGTGCGCACGAGCGCGCAGTATTGGGGATTGAACCAAGAGCCTTGGGCATGCTAGGCAAACCCTCAACTAGTAAGGTATGTCCACAGCCTGGAGCCCTAGATTCAGTACCTGAATATCTTTCTGAGTTCAAGGCATTCTAATGGCCACTAACTGGGGCTCCAGTTACCTCAGGGATCCAGGAGAGCTGCTGGGAACGTTACCCACAAAGGCTGCCCTAGGAAGGAAACGTGTGCTCTTAGGAGCCCTTATTAAGGGAATGTTAAGCACAAAAATTTTATTGAACGCAACCCAGTGGCAAACAGAAAAAGATCTGTTAGATTGTCAGTGGGCAAGGGCTTATTATAGCCACGGGGGGAATGAACAGTGGCCGGCTTCTGCCAACTTTTATGGAAATAACTTTTTTTTTTTTTTTTTTT
>NW_022196906.1:108059346-108064566 GCF_008632895.1 Mastomys coucha | reverse complement strand
TTGTGCAAGTGCTTTTGAAAAATCTCTCTTGGTAACACATCAACAGCTCTCTCCTAGTGCCTCAGAGCATCTGCCACAGATTCCTGGCTTAGGTCACTTGTGGCTTTGGTTCAGTACCTTCTTGGAGCTGGAACACAAGATATCAATGCCTCCGTTTACAAGGTAAAAGTAGCCATAAGCTGGGGTTGCTCATGCCTGTAGGCAGGAGCCTGAGCAAGGAGGATCACGAGTTCAAGGCCAACACAGGGGCTTCTAGGGCCAGCCTGGGCTAAATAGCAGGATCGTATCTTGGAAGTGAAGGAACAGAGGAGGGCTGGGAAGCAGTTCGGTTGGCATGGTGCTTGACGTGCAAGCACCGGGACCTGAGTTCGATGTCAGCGGCATGTGAGAAGGAAACAGAGGTAGTCCTGTGTGGTAATACCCCCAGCACCAGGGAGGTGGGGACAGGCAGAATTGTGGGATTCACTGGCCGGCCAGCCTTCCTCGGTCCCAGAGAAAGACGCTGTCTCAACACTTAAGGTTGACCTCTACCTGTACAAATATGTACACACAACAGAAGGGGAGGAGTAAATATGGCCGGTAAATGCAAAATAGAGTTGTGTCTCCCACAGTGATGGTGAGCAGCAGCCGGAAATGTTATTTCTGGCCCTGCCTACCCCTTGAGTTAGGGTGGTATGTTCAGCCTCTGTCTTGGAGGAAATTAGAACTTGGAAAATAGTTGGGAAAAGAACCCCCCTCCTTTTTTTTTCTTTTTTAAAAAAAGGTAGTTTAAGTGTTTTATTTTGGTTATTTCCCAGTTTCTCCTCCATCCACTGAGCTCAGGGATCATAGCCACACCGAGTCATTCCAGGACGCTACTGCAATGGACTCTGCTCTCTCAGGTCCTGAGATTTCTGACATTCACTTTCTAAGGCAGAATTCTCACAGTAAGACCCCTGGCTCTCCCAAAGCTGAGGTGGCTTCTAGACCCCTGGGCTGGCTGGGATTGAGGGAGGCCTAGGAAGACGTTTAGAGGAGATCCAGGGTCCCAGAAGGAAAAACATTTGCAGTACATTTCAAAGAAGGACCCAGAGCATTTCTGGGTGTGAGTTCCGAAGGCAGCTGCTGCAGCCATGTCACTAAAAGGCAGGGGAGAGGAAAAGATGCGAGCAGAAAGAACAAGGAAGGAGCTAGCCAGTTCTGAAAGAAGGGTCGGTCCACTGCCATATTGCCAGCACCTGGAGAGGCCATGCAGGAGGGCCGCAGTCTGAGCTAGCCTTGGGCTCTGTGGCAAGCCAAACCAACCAAAGGGGGGGGGGGCGACCCAACTAAAACAAGACAAAAGCAATTATAAGGAAGTCTAGTCTACGAGGGATTCTAAGCCCTTCCCTACGTCTGCTCAGGCCATTGTGGTTCTGTACAGTGTGTGGATGGTCTGTGCTGTCAGAACCATTCTGGCAGCCTTAGAGATGGGTTGTTGAATTCACTTTGCAAGTATTTTACTGGTAGGGGCTGGAGAGATGGCTCAGCGGTTAAGAGCACTGACTGCCCTTCCGAAGGTCCTGAGTTCAATTCCCAGCAACCACATGGTGGCTCACAACCATCTGTAATGAGATCAGATGCCCTCTTCTTGGGTGTCTGAAGACAGCAACAGTGTGTCTACATATAATAAATAAATAAATATTTTTTAAAAAGTATTTTACTGGTAAATGTTGGGGTCTGCATCCACAGACTATTGGTCTCTCTTCTTTTGTTGTGTCTTTGCCTGCTTTTGTATCACCGTAATGCTGGTTTCTAGAGCGGGATTGCCAATAGTCCTTTAACTTCTCTCTCATGCAACAGTTTGAGGAGCGTCCATTAGCCTATTATTTATTTATTTATTTATTTATTGAGACAGGGTTTCTCTGTGTATCCCGGGCTGTCCTGGAACTCACTCTGTAGACCAGGCTGATCTTGAACTCAGAAATCTGCTTGCTTCTGCCTCCCAAGTGCTGGGATTAAAGGCGTGCACCATCACCCCAATACTTTTTTAATGACTAAGCCAAACTCCAAATAAGTAGGTAGACATAATAATGCCCAGGGAAGAAACCAGTGGGACTGAGACTGGAAGAGGAATAAACAGAATCCAAGCGTTGGCTATTTCTTTGTTGTTGTTTTGGTTTTATTCTTGTTTCTTTTTTTTGTTTCTGTTTTTATTGTTGTTGTTGTTGTTGTTTGGTTGGTTTTTATTGAGGCTACCACCACCTGGCTGGTTATTTAAAAACATAAATGAATTCCACAAATCCTAAGCAAAAGTAGCCAAAGTAAAATAGCCCTGTGATGGTTTGTATATGCCGGGCCCAGGGAGTGGCACTATTAGCAATGGTGACCCTGTTGGTGTAAGTGTGTCACTGTGGGTGTGGGCTTTAAGACCCTAGTCCTAGCTGCCTGGAAGCCCCATGCCTGCCTGGATGCTGCCATGTTCCCTCCTTGGTGATAATGGACTGAACCTCTGAACCTGTAAGCCAGCCCCAGTCAAATGTTGTCCTTCTAAGAGTTGCCTTAGTCATGATGTCTGTTCACAGCAGTAAAACCCTAAGACAAACCCCAAACTACTAAAATTAAGAAATGGAGACAGGGAGACTGCGTCAGCTCTCAGCCAAATCCAGGGGATTATTGGGGACCCTCTGGAAATCTATATTCCAAAGTGCTAAGAAATCAAGAGGAAGTGAATAAGTTCCCGGACATATGTGACTAGCCAAAGTTAAATAAAATGATATAGACAAGATTTATCTGTATTGAACACGGAGAAAAAGAGCAGGAATAATAAAGTGTCTCCCAGGAAAGAAAATCCAGACAAACTCACCTCTGAATTCTATCCCACTTTTAAAAAGAAACTGACGTGTTCGATGGTGATCTTACACCATTGATCCAGCACTCAGGAGGCAGAGGCAGGTGGACCTCTGTGGATTCAAGGCCATCCTGGTCTACAGAGTGAGTTCCAGGACAGTCAGGGCTACACAGAGAAACTCTGTCTTGAAAAAAAAAAAAAAAAAAAACCAACCAACCAAACAAAAACTGTATTGAGGTGCAGGGGGCTGGAGAGATGAGCCAGAGGTTAAGAATATTAGCTGCTCCTCCAGAGGATTCGAGTTCAATTCCCAGCACCCACAGGATGGCTCACTACTGTATGCAATTTCAGTTCCAGGGCATGTGACACCCTCACACAGATATACCTGCAGGCAAAACACCAAAGCAAATAAAACTAAAATAAGTAAATTTTTAAAAATATTGAGGTACCTTCCTTAAATTATTTATTTAGGACTTATTTTATTTTGAAAAAAATTTTTTTACTCTTATTTATGTGTGTGAGTGTGGGGTGTGTGAGGAGACCACGGGATGGTCTTGGAATTCCAAGGGGATGGGCTGGAATTCCAGGGGGTCGTGAGGTGCCAGTGTGAGTGCTGGCAAGCAAACTCCTGTCCTCTGCAGGAGCAGTGAGTGCTTTTTAACAGCTAAGGACTTCTTTAGTTCCCTCTGTGACTTTTTTGTTTTTGTTTTTGTTTTTGTTTTTTTGTTTTTTTGAGACAGGGTTTCTCTGTATAGCCCTGGCTGTCCTGGAACTCACTCTGTAGACCAGGCTGGCCTCGAACTCAGAAATCCACCTGCCTCTGCCTCCCCCTTCTTTGACTTTTTAAAAAGAATTATTTTAAAGGAATTGTCTTATTTTTATATGGCTATGTGTTCTGCCTGTATGTATATCTGTACAGGCCATAATATGGGGTCAGACCGCCTAGAATTGGAGTATCAGAAGGTTGTCAGCTGTCACGCATGCTGGGAACTGAACCTATGCCCTCTGAAAGGGCAGCCCCTGCTCTTAACCACTAAAATAAAATAAAGTAGTTTTTTTTAGGCTTCTGTATGTGTGACTGTGAGCCACGTGTGTGCCTGATGCTCATGGCGGTCTGAAGAGAGTGTAGGATCCCTTTGAATGGAGTCACAGACAGCTGTGAGCTGCTTAGTGGTGCAGGGAGGCAAACCTGAGGCTCTAAGAGGAAGTCTGCTTACCCACGCTGGGCCACCTCTCCAGCCCCCAGCCCTGATTTTTTAAATAGAATCATTTGTAGTTGTAAACATTCTTCTTTGCTGTAACCAAAAATCAAGCTTCTACTATCATTTGCATCCAGTGTCTGTCTCTCTCTTCAGTGACCTATTACTCTTTCACGTGTGCTGTTCAATCCCTATGTTTGTATAATTTCTTTTGCTATTGTTTTTTTTTTTTTTTTTTTTTTTTTTTTTTTTAGTTTTTTTCCCCTATCACTGGATAAGCTATAAGAAATGGTTAATATTATTACAGTTCTTGTGTTTGGACTTGTGTCCTGGGAGTGTTTGGATGTCAGGTAAAGTCCTACATCTGGATTCCTGAAGCATGTGGGCAGGCAGCTCAAGAGGAGGGCATGTGTGAGGGTGACAGGAGGGACTGAACAAGGGTATATTTTTGGTTTGACAAGGGTGGCTGGATCTCATGCGAGTCTTGGAGCATGAGTTACACAGGATACCATTTTAGCGAGGGAGGCAGGCCTGCTTGATCTCTGTGGTACTAGCCCATGGGGAAGGAGGTGGGTCTCCCTATCAGTGAGGGTACACTGGGTACTTTACTAGTGTGTTAGCATCTGGGGGATCTTCACCTGTGCGGTGTGTCTGCGACACAGGAGGCTTGAGAATCACAGTCTCTTGGTGGCTGGAGGTGTAAAGGGATGTTACTAAAGGAGATGACATTGGGGCTAAGGGTTTCTGTTTGAGTGCACCATCCCTCCCAACTAGACCTCTTTCTCTCTTCCTCCCCCTCTCTCCCTGTCTCTCTCTCCCTCCCTCTCTCTCCCTCTCCCCCTCCTTCCTTCCCTCTCTTTCTCTCTCCCTCCCTCCATCCCCCTCCCTCCCTGTCTCTCTCTCCCTCTCTCTCCCTCCCTCTCCCTCCCTCCCTCTCTTCCTTCTTCTCTCTCCATTTCCCCCTCCTTCCTTCCCTCTCTTTCTCTCTCTCTCTCCCTCTCTCCATCCCCCTCCCTCCCTCTCTTCCTTCTTCTCTCTCCATTTCCCCCTTCTTCCTTCCCTCTCTTTCTCTCTCTCTCTCCCTCTCTCCATCCCCCTCCCTCCCTCTCTTCCTTCTTCTCTCTCCATTTCCCCCTCCTTCCTTCCCTCTCTTTCTCTCTCTCTCTCCCTCTCTCCATCCCCCTCCCTCCCTCCCTCTTTCCCTCCCTCCCT
>NW_022196906.1:108050118-108058603 GCF_008632895.1 Mastomys coucha | reverse complement strand
CCCCCATGGTATAGACTATCTGGGCTCTCCTTCCCTCCCCTCCCCCTCCCCCTATGGTATAGACTATCTGCCTCTTCTTGTTGCCAACAGCACACATGTGCTGAAGAGAGAGGTGGTCAGGTCTTTATCCCCTACTGCTCCAGGTCCTGGCTGGCCCTCCGCTGCATCTTCCCCCAGGCCAGAGCTCCCCTCCCAGGGTCCTTCCAGTTGCCCAGGCTGTCACTGAGTACCCTGCTAGCTCCCTACCAAGCGTTGGTCCTTCCGTCAGCCCGCACATTTGCAGACCTCTGTCTACCCTTCCTTAATTATTCCTGAGAGTTCTGACTGTTGAGAGGAGGGAGGCATTGGGTGTGGTCTTTCAGACCTGGCCTCGAACACTCATTACTAGGGCACCGTGCTCCGTGCAGGTTCTAGCTCAGCCGAGCTGGAGAAGGCTCACATTCTATACTTCTAGCACGTTCTCCAAATTCCTTTATGATTGGCATGATGAGATGGAAGGAGGAGAGATGTGTGTGTTGGGGGGAGAACTCTGTACCCACCCCCTCCCCCCAAATCCTGCAGCAGGAGGAAAGGAAGCTGAGGTCAGGGTTAGAGAGAGCCACTGTGTACACAGCAAGCACTAAGACATTGTTTTTCAGATTATTAGTGAATACTTAAAAAAAAAAAATGTCATGGTGGGCAGGGGAGGTGGCTTAATGGTGAGGTGCTTAGCCCAGAACCCCTATCAGGCCAGGCACAGGAGTGGACTACATCCGTACTCTGAGTGCTCCTACAGAGAGATATGTGTCAGGGGCAGGAGAGCTAGCCTGGTGTATGCGTGAACAAGAGGACACCCTGTGGCAAACAATGTGGAGGGTGAGGATCAACGCCTGAGATTGCCCTCTGACCCCCCCCCCCTACAGTCGCAAATGCACACACAGCACATGTGTGCACACACAAGTTTAAAAAGAGGTCCAGTCATGTAGAAATTCAGTACATTTATCAAGTGTTGGGGGAAATAACTTTATTTTACATATATCAGAAGCTCTGTCTTAATGAAACCCTTCCTCCTCTCCATTTTCATAAGCATTACCATTCTCAACGCTTTTGCAATGACAGCTTAGGTTCCTTGGTGAGCCAGAGACCCATGCCCTTCTGGTGAGCAGCCTCGTGTTCTTTCATATTAATTAGGATGACAGCAAATTGGGAAAATGTATGAGCTAGCGTGCTGTGCTGACTTTACAGTCCGTGTCTACAGAAGGACGCATTGACATGGGTTAATAATTTATAATGAACTTATTAAGACATTTGTATTAATACCATCTACTTATGTGTTGGTATAAATTCAGTGTCCTGGGTTTAATTAGTTACTTACACCATCCCCGTGTGGAGACAAAGGTTATTTTACATAACTGGTCATAAAAATAGAAATGCTATCTCACAAGAGATTCGAATCTGATTTAAAAATGTACAGTCTCTGGGTTTACTCCGTCAAGTTCTTTGGCTACATACAAAAGCATCTTCTTCCTCTGCTCCCTTTGGAGCAGACATGTCCTTGTTGGTCCCCTCAAGCCTTTGTGTGACCCAGTTATGGTCCCTGGGATTTTGTATTGTATCATACTTTTCCATAGCTGTTGTTCTTTTCCAAAGCTTGAATCCAGCAGGTGACAGCACAGAAAATACATCGTGAGATCTTTTTTCTTCCTTTGGCAAAAGACCCATCACCAACTTTTTTTGTTTTAGGGTGAGGGTTACACTGTACCCAGAGATTGAACCCAGCACCTGACACCAGCTTGCCAGAGTCTCTGCTGCTGGGCCACACTCCCTGTCCACCTGCGTCTCAACTGTAAAACTACCACCAACATAAACACAGATCAGGAATTCTGGTGCCACACAAAAGCAGACACTCCCCGTGGTGCCTCAGAAAAAAAAATGTATGACCTCCATCACTTTCACACCTTCAAGAATGTAACTCCGATAGAAAACCATGGTGTTCTTACACCTTCACTAACACCTTGGAGACAGCCAGAGGTGACGTTTTTACATGCTGCTGTGAGATGCCGAGGCCAGGCGAGACAGGGCGTGGGTGGTACTCAATCCCCTGTCTCCAGGCCTTCCTGGGTTCCACGATCACCACAGATGACTGAAGCCAACAGTTTTTAACAGCAGAACTACCTGAGGACTGAGCTCAGAGCTGGCCCAGCCAGATCTTCAACAACTCCCCAGGTGGTGTGCCCCGGTCGGAGGACCATCTTTCCAGAAACACTGTTGAGACACCACTCAGTGGTCACTGTGATAAGCAATGGCTGGGATGGATCAGTCCAAGGCTGTCTATGTCCATTTTTATTCATTCCCCAGCAGTACCCATATTTAATAAAGCAGTCTTTGAGGGCTTCTTCAAACATTTCCTGCTTCCGAATCATTCCTTCCTCCTAGAGTTCAGAGAAAACAGTTAACCCTGAGAGAACTGCCAGCCCTGGAGCGTGCAGTTTGTGATCCTGTCTCTAAAGACGAAACAATAGGTGATTTTAACACAGCTGCACCCCAACCTTCTATTGGAACAGGGCCAAAGCAGAGGTCTGGGATTCGGACAATGACATCACCAAACCCTCTCTGCCCTTTAGGCCCCTCCAGAGACACTTCTCTATAGAAGAAAGACTTGAACTCCCGAGGGTGAACCCTTTCCACCTCAGATCCCGAGAATTATCAGTGTGACCAGTCACAGTAAATCTTCCTCCCAGCGGCTTTGTGAGAGCCGGTGCTGACAGAGGCTAGACCTTCTCCATCTCAATCTGCTGGTGGTAGTGTCTAGCCTGCCGCTGTCCAACGTTCAGCTTGTAGACGGAGCTCTTGTGCTGGCACCTGCGGTAGCCCCACACGGCTCCCACGACTGCCAGGAGCAGCAGTAGACACAGGACGGTGACGACGGTGGCGATCACCGGGCCTTTCCTGAAGCTGGGACATGCATCCCCCACACACGGTGCCGAGGTTGGAAAGAGCTTCTCCTCGCTTGCACCCGGCCCAGGGCCCTCCTGTCCCAAGAAGTCCTCAGACAGCAGGTACGGGAAGTTATCCTGAACCTCAGGGGCCGTGACCTCCGCTGGAGGCTGAGTGGCCTCCACATCAGTCGAGGGGATGTGTTCATGTGTCGGCTGGAGGGCTGTTGTTACTGTCTCTTGGGTGGAGTTGGTCTGTTCATAGGGTGAGGTGGCCGTGGGTGACTGCGGTGTGGTGACTCTCCGAGGCATAGTTGATGGAGAATTGGTCGAATCAACATCCCTGGTATGGGCACTCTCAGTCTCAGACACATTGGTGGGTCCTGGAACCCGAGCTTCTACGTCGAGCATTTGAGATGGACGGACGGAGCTGTGTATCACGGATTCGCTTGGTGTGACGGTGACGTTCTCGTGCTCTTTAGCTTTCCCAGTAGGCTGATCAGGAGTCATGAGGACCCTTTCATCCGGTCCCACTGACCCATCCCCTTTGTCCTCATCGTCCTCCTGCCCAGCCTCTACCTTCCTCCAAGCCCCATCTGTCACAGGGTAGCCGTCTAACCAGGAATCATCGCTGCTGCTCACCCCAGGGTCCTCCGCCTTGCTGTCATTCCTGTCCACAAATGGCTCTGAGGGGCTGTAGGTGGTGGCATAGACCAGCCTCGTTTCAGACTCTTCTGGGGCCGGTTTCTCTTCACTGTGATTGTCCCTGGCAGGAAGTGGCTCTTTGGTCTCATCTCCCTCATCCTTTTCCAGCTCTGGCTTGTGGAAAGTCTCGGCCGGAAACCAGAGGGAGTACTTCCGGTGTAGGCGGGACCTTGGCCAGTCTGTGCGGACACTGCTGCCAGCGCCTGGCCAGCCTGTGGTTGGCACAAAGGCTTTTTCCTGGGCTATATTTTCTTTAGAGACAGAAGTGAAGACCAGCCGATCTTGTTTTGGTGTCTCGTCAGAGGCGTCTTCCTGAGCCTTTTCCTTTTCTCCCTCTGCGCGGGAGTCTTCCATGAGTTCCCTGAATGACACGGATCTGTCATCGGGGAAATTTTCTTCATAGTCAATGTGGGCCTCGGCCTCATCTGGAAGGAAAGAGGAGAAACCTCATTAGATCTAAAGACATGGAGTCAATGTGGAAAACCCGAAGGGGGGCAGACCATGGAGACTGGAACAGGTGTTGTCGCTTGGGAGTCATACTCACTCCCGAAGAATGGATGCTTAGGCCATTATAACTAAAATAAGAGCTTACCGTAGGCTTTGGGGCTCCATGAAGTGTTTAAAAACCAAGCATATTTCTATATAGTAGAAAACAACGTTTTCCACCAATCAGGCAACATACACAAGCTGGTCTGAGGCCCCCAACACATACACAGCAGAGGACTGCCTGGTTGGTCTGGCTTCAGTAGGAAAAGATGAGCCTAACCTTCGAGAGACTTGAGGCCCCAGGGAGTGGGGAGGTCTGGGGCGTGGGACAGGGAGGACATCCTCTTGAAGATGGGGGGAGGAGGAATGGGATGAGGAACTGTGGGAGGGCAAGCCAGGAGGAGGCTACCGACTGGACTGTAAAAAAATAAGGTAATAATAATTTTAAAAAGAATACAGGGAGATTATAAGACACAGGAAATAAAAAACTTACTCTCATGAGTCATCACCCACACTGGGGTGGGATTTATGGTGATGCAGCTGCTTTTACATCACTCATGTTCCTATAAACGACTCCAATAAACTCCAATTAAAAAAAGAAGAGCAAACAACTTTTAAAAAAAGATTTCCAGAAAACTAGCAGTTTAAAGGATACCACTTAGAATAACATACAAAAAAATGATGTGTGGTAGTGCATGCCAGTAATTCCAACATTTGATAATGAGGTAGGAGGGCTGCGAGTTTGAGTTTAAGCCATGTAGTGAGACCCTGTCTCAAAAGTGGAAGGTCAGGGAGTGAGGGATGGTTGTGAGCTTCTGTGTAGGTCCTGGGAATTGAACTTGGGTCCTTTGGAAGAGCAGGCAGTGTTTTTAACCACTGAGTTCCCTGAGTACAGATTAAGCAGTAGGGTTTGGGTGAGAGGGTGGTCTACTATGCAGAAAAAAACTACGACACGGGCCATGGATTGCTCCAAGGAAGGAATCCAGACATTGAATCTCTAAGGTAGGATAAGAAGACCTATCACAAGTATTTGAAAAATACTTGATTTTTTTTTTAAAGAAGGTCTTGCGCATGCCTTTAATCCCAGCACTTGGGAGGCAGAGGCAGGAGGATTTCTGAGTTCGAGGCCAGCCTGGTCTACAGAGTGAGTTCCACGACAGCCAGGGCTACACAGAACCCTGTCTCGAAAAACCAAAAAAAAAAAGGTCTTGCTCTGTTGACCAGGCTAGCCTATAATTCATAATCTCCTGAATTGCTGGGAACACGGATATTCATCCTCACGTCTGGCATCACAGAGGCATCTTTGAAGGAATGAAAGAGCAAATTGTTCTGGCATGAGGAAGGAGGGGAAGTCTGAAGTAGCTCACACCCAGACTGCTCTCCAAAGCGGCTTCATAACCACTCAGCACAGAAGACCTAGTCCCAGAAGCACAGTCCCCAAACACAAGGCCCGCTGCCAGGTGATGAGGAACGAACGGCTTGTCCCAAGTCCCCTGAAAAGACACCATTGTTGAGTGTATACACACACATACGCACACAGTCACAGGCATACTCACACATGCACACAGGTACACACACACACACACACAGGCACACACACACAGTCACAGGCATACTCATACATGCACACAGGTACACACACACACAGGCACACACACACAGTCACAGGCATACTCACACATGCACACAGGCACACAGGCACACACACACACACACACACACACACACACACACAGGACCCGCATTGTGCCAGTTTCATGGTCTGCCCAGAAGACAATGGCATGGCTGGCAGATTCATCAGAAAAAGGCAGAGAGGTGATTTTTTTCACCAAAATCAAATCTTATTGCAAAGAAACTTGGTATTTTTCATAACCCCGTGGGTTATTTTATGCTATGTCTGTTATGGTTTTCAAACCTGGGACAAATGGCTGAGGTGCCTCTTTAACATATCAAAGCAGACCTGGCTCCCAGCTTCTCCCTGCACCTGTTATGGGGTCCTCCTCTCCTGGCTGGCATACCCCGCCCTGAACCTGAACTCTCCAGGCAGGACAGGAAGCTGGGCTGCTCTTCCCTATAGAGTCCAACCATTTTGGTTCACTGCCCTCCTTGTATCTTTGGGTTTCCTGGCTGCTGCACCTGGTTCCCCTCTCTCCCCTCTTCCTTTCCCTCACTCCTCTCCTCACATGGCTCTGCTCATGCCCACTCTGGACTCTCCCACATATCCTTGCTTCTGGCTAGTCTTTCCCACATAAATCTACAATAAACCTCCTTTACCATTCCGAGGGAACAGTCACGATCTTTTTATTTGATTTCTTTTTCCATTTACTGTCCAATTTGCTTTTAATTAAATAATAATAATAATAGTAATAATAATAATAATAATAATAATAATAGCAGTAGTAATGGGGTGGGGGATGGTGCAGCGGGCCAGACTCTTGCTGTCAAGCCTGATGTCTTGAGATCTACCCCTGAGGTCTACATGGTGGAAGAAAGGAAGTGGATGCCACAAGTGGTCCCCTGACTTCCACCCAATGCTGTGGTGCACACACACAGGCACAAAGTAGGTTCCTCTAAAGGCTGTGAGCAGCATTAGTCCAGATGAATATAAATGTCAATATCGAGAAGGCATCTTGGCACCATAGCGTTTTAGCTGACCCTCACCCTCATGGCCCAGAGGGTTTTTCTGTTGTCTTTGTGTTTTGAGGTAGGGTTTTACTATGTAGCTCTCGATGGCCTGGACCTCATTGTGTAGATCAGGTTGGCCTTAAACTCAGAGATACACCTGCCTCTGCCTCCATGGCTCTGGGATCAAAGTCATGAGCCATTACACCCAGCCAGAAGCCAGTTTTTATAAAGCTTTATTTGGTTTGAAGTCCATGAGCCAGATGGATAGAGCAGGGCTTGGGAATAAACAACTGTTCAAGTCCTTCTTCTTTGTCATTTATCCTGCATTCTTTAATTTTTCATGTTTTTTTTTTTCAAGATAAGTTTTCTCTGTGTAGCTCTGGCTTTCCTGGAACTCACTCTGTAGACAAGGTTGGTCTTGGATTCAGGGATCTGTCTGCCTCTTTAATCCCAGTGCTGGGATTAAAGGTGTGAGCTCCCATATCTGACTTATCATATATATATATATCATATGATATATATGATAAATATATATATATATATATTCATTTTATGTATTTGAGTATACCATCACTATCTTCAGACACACCAGAGTCACTGCCTTCAGACACACCAGAAGAGGACATCCGATCCCATTACAGATGGTTGTGAGCCACCATGTGGTTGCTGGGAATTGAACTCATGACCTCTGGAAGAGCAATCAGTGCTCTTAACCTTTGAGCCATCTCTCCAGACCTTATCCTATATTCTTAAGTATGTTGTAAAGTGAAATCACATCTTCAGGAGGGACAAGAGATTAACCATGATCAAATTGACACTATCCAGAGTAGGAGACACTGACCCTCATTCTAGCTACCTGGAAGCCAGTATTCTGCTAGCAGCCTTCAGATGAAGGTGTAGACCTCTCAGCTCCTCCTGTACCATGCCTGCCTGGATGCTGCCATGTTCCTGCCTTGATGATAATGGACTGAACCTCTGAACCTGTAAGCCAGTCCCAATTAAATGTTGTCCTTAGAAGAGTTGCCTTGGTCATGGTGTCTGTTGACATCAGTAAAACCCTAAGACACTCATACACATTTTTAAAAAAAAAGAAAAAAAGGTAGATAGCACATGAGGAACGACACCCTAAATTGTCCTCTGGTTCCCCCCCCCATATGTTTCCATCCACACACAAATATACATGCATATGCAGAGAAGCACAGAAGACTAGGAAAACAACACCCTGGCTTATTTAGCCTGTAGGATATGTTCTTGGCATCTCTGACCATCTCCTTCCTTCCCTCCCCCATCAGAACTCCAACCCTCAGCTCCAGGAGCCACCTTGTATATGTCTGTAGTGCGGGTGGAGAGGTGGTCAGGGGCTGATGTCCAGAAGGACCCAGTGCTCCAGGGTTCTCCTGCTGCCACCACCCTCCATCCTTGTCACGTTCTGGGAAATCTACGCTTAGGTTCTCTTTGCCCTCGTGTCCTGGTTACATAGCCTTTAAAAATAGTCATTTTAAAAAAAGACATGCAGACATGCCAGAAATAACTAGTGGCTCAATGAACCTCTGAACAAATATGGTCATACTGAGGAGGGAATTCTAAATCCAGCTTTGGGCTCATGTTTGAGTCAATGAGCAAAATGAAGCCCAAATGGCAGAGAAAAAGAGACTGAAGTTGACTTAAGAAACCAAAAGAACGCCGTCCGAAATAAGAGCAGGGTTGGGGTGGGGTGGGGTGGGTGGGGGTGACTCAAAGAGAAGACAGTTTGG
>NW_022196906.1:108032925-108050108 GCF_008632895.1 Mastomys coucha | reverse complement strand
AGCATCTGACCTTGCTTGCTAGGAGTTTTGAGGTTCCTGGCAGAGGTACCCCTATTCGATGATGACACAGAAATGACCCAGGCCTCTTTTGAATCCAAGCTCTGTGAGTTTCCCTCCTGTCTGTGTGACATGGGCAAATCAAGAAAGCTTCGTGGGCTTCAGTTTCCCCCTCTGCACACTGGAGCTAGCCACTAATGTACCCACACTTACAATGAGGTGAAGTATGCAAAATGCCTTTTGTGGAAAGGTGCAGGGGTACGTTGGGGTGATGGGGTTGTTCTGGTTTTTAATATTTTTATTTTATGTTTGTGAGTATTTTGTCTGCAGGGATGGAGTTACAGACCGTCCTGAGCCTCTATGTGTGTGCTGGGAATTGAACCTGGATCCTCTGCAAGGGCATCCAGTGCTGTTAACCATGGAGCCGCCTCTCCAATCTTAGTGTTCTGGTTGGTGATTTGATTGTGATAGTGTGTTCACACGTGTGTCCACTCAGATAATTTTATGTTTTAAAAGGGTGGCTTGTTAGAGTAAGTTAAGCTTTAAACAAAGATTTGGAAAGAGACCATCACAATCACCAGGACAGAGATGGCCCGGAGCAGATATCTGCTTGGCAACAGCTATTTTCTCAGTGCCCTACAGAGATGTGTCTTGTGGCCATGGCTGATCAGACCAGAGGAGTTAAAAAAGAAAGCCTAGAGAAAGCCAGACGTGGTGGCAGACATTTGGAACCTCGGAACTCGAGAGGTGCAGGCTGGGGTATCTGGAGTTAAGGACTTCCTCAGCTGCATAGTGAGTTCTAGGTCAGTGTGCTCAACAGGAGAGATTATCCCCAGACAAAGAAACGCCCTTAGTAAACACGACAGAGAAAAGTCAAGCTTGTTCATGGGGTAACAGTTCCTGCTGCCGGGCCTGGGGAGCCTTACATGGGGGCAGGACACAGTCCAGTTCCACAAGCTGTCCTCTGACCTCCACAAGTGAACCATGGCACTCACAAGAAATCAATAAGTCAATAAGTAATAAATGTGGTAAATGCAAAAAAAAGCCTAAACAAAAGAAATAAACACACACAAAATGAATAAATACACAAGAGATACACACACGTGGATGAACACAGACACACACACCTGTACACACACACACACCTGTACACACACACACACACACACACACACACACACACACACATACACTGAATCAAACCATTTACTAGTCACTGGGTGCCTCATGGAGCCCAGGAGGCAGAGGCAGAGGAGGTAGCAGGGAAACCAGGAAGCTGGTGTTTGTGTGGGATGTGAACAGAAATGCTCAATGGATTTAATGACTATAGAGACAAGGCAGTGAAAGCTGAGAAACATGCTCTCAGGAGATGCTGTCCCGGACCCTTGTATTCAGTGGGTTTGATGGGTGGGGAATGTACCAGGCCAGGGGTAACAAAGAGGGATAAGGAAGGGAACCAGAGGCACATTCACCCCACCTCAGATCCCTGCATTCACAGAGATCCTCCTGCCTCTGTCTCCTGAGTTCTGACATTAAAGATGTGTAGATGTGTGTCCCCACTGACACCTTTAATCTCCGTGAACACCACGGAAGACGGAACAGTGGCCCTGACAAGCAGAGAAGGCTGTCCAAGGAGTGGCGAGGGCTTATTTTGTTTGCTTATTATTTTTTTTTTTAAAAAGAATTAATTTTGTGTGTATGGGGGTGGTGACAGCACTTGAGTGGAGGTCAGAGGACATGTGGGTGTCAATTCTGTCCTTTTACCAGGGGTTCTGGGGATCAAACTCGGGTCCTAAGGCTTGGTGGTTTTATCCCAAGAGCCATCTCACAGGCCCTAAGTCTTTTTTTTTTTTTTTTTTTTAGATGGTTTATTTAAGATATTTAACTGATAGAAGGGTTTGAGGAGAGCTGACGGCAGAGCACTCCTCTCAGCCTTCCAGAGTCTTTATTTACTGTCCTGAAACAAAGAGGGCTGTTTATCTCCTAGAGTTAGTCCAGTGTGCCTGGGGTCCTGCAAGCCCTGACCGTTAAGCTAACTGGCCTGCGGTGGTCTCCCTCAGTTACTGGGGTTTTGTAATGTTGGCTCTGGAGCCCCGGGCTGGATCTAGCTACGCAGTCTTCCACTCTCCTGTCCAAATCCACACATGTTGGTTTCTGTTCCCGGGTTGGCAGCTTTGTCTGGCATGCCTCACTGCTGCACTCAGTATCTAGCTGTAACTGGTCGTTGCTTTAATTACAGAAAACTCTCGGTGCTCTGCTCTGTAAGCATGGCGACCACAGATCTCCTTGCTGTGTCTGGTTCTTACTATGCCAAACCCATGCCCTTCTTTGGGGTCATTTTTCTTTCTTAGCCACTGGCGCAACGAGGCTGGTCCCCACCCTGGTCACACAAACCTTCGGTTGCCTCTTAAAGTGTTTCTGTGGTTCCCATGATTCATGGCCCCTCCCCTCTCCATTCTTTTCTCATGTCCTAAGTTGTCACTTGTCCTTAGATGGAGGGGTCCTGTGGCCCCTGCCCCTGGCCCCAGAAGAGGCCATACATCCTGTGTGGCCAGAGGGGGAAAGGAAAGGCTGAAGCAGAAAACTTAGGAACTAAAACCTTTAGCCCTCATCCCCATGGCAACCACTAAGACTCCAAAAGGCTGCTGGGACCTCCTATCCAAGTTCCATACGTGTGTGGAGTTCTTTTTTTTTTTTTAAAGATTTTCTATTGCTGGGCAATGGTGGCACATACACGCCTTTAATCCCAGCACTTGGGAGGCAGAGGCAGGCAGATTTCTGAGTTCTAGCAGAGATGACCTTGAAGGTGACACCTCCTGCTTCCATCTCCCAAGGGCTGCGGTGGGCAATGGGTGTTACCGCACACAGTTTATACAGTGTCAGAGATCTCGCCCAGGGCTTCATATATGTGACACTAGCACTTGATCAACTGAGTAAACCACCAGCCCCCGACTCATCCGCATTTATGCTGCTCTGTAAGTCTGTGATGTCTGGAGACTGGCTGGCCCTATGCTTTGACTATTCCCCCCTCTCCTCCCCTCTCTCTCTCTCTCTCTCTCTCTCTCTTTCTCTCTCTCTCTCTCCTTCCTTCCTTCCTTCTTTCCTTCCTTCCTTCTAGCTGTCTAGAATATCCCTGGAAATATCTCATGTTGCCCAGGCTAGCCCAGGATTTACTATGCAGCCAAGAACAGCCTTGAACTCCAGCCTCACTCCCACCTGCTGAGACCACAGCTGTGTGTCACCACACACGATGTGGCACTGAGGAGCTAACCCATGGCCTCACCCATGCTTGGAAAGCACGCTGCCAGATGAACGATGCCCCACAGTCTTTTCTGTATCTTTTTCGGACATGTTTTCCTGTGACCCAGGCTGGCCTTGAATTTGCTATTTAGTCAAGGATGACCTCACCTCCTGCTCCTCTTGTTCCCAGTTCCCCAGTGGGCTACAGGCATGTGCCACCATGACCTTGGTGAAGGTTTTCTGCAGACACCACACAAACACACATACACACACACGCACACACATGTACATGCACACCATACACACACAACACACCATACACACACGCACACACACCATACACATACACACACACACACATGCACACCATATACACACACACATGCACCATACACATACACACACATGCACACGCACACACACCATACACACACATGCACACCATACACACACACATGCACACCATACACACACACATGCACCATACATACACACACGTACCACATACACACATGCACACATACACGCGCTCACACACACGCACACATGCACACACATACACGTACACCACACCACACACACACCACACACATACCACACACACACACACACACACACACATGCACACACACATACACGTACACTATACCACACACACACGTACACCACACACACACATACACGTACACTATACCACACACACGTACACCACACACACACACACACACACACACACACATGCACACACTTCTTACTAGGACACAGAGACTATAAATGCAGAGTCTTCAGAGTAAGGAAAACAGTAGCAGTCTGTCCACCCAGCCAAATGTAGAAGCCAGACTCCTCTCTGAGTCCTCGCTGCAGTGAGAAAATAAACACCTTCTAGAACACACAAAACCTGCATTTAGTTCTCATCCTCCCTGGGCCAGTAAACTACCCATTTGGTAGATGGGTGTGGCTCGCAGGAAGGTGCGACTTCAGCGCCTCTGGAAAATATTAAGAGTCTGGGTGAGGATGGGGCTAGACCGTTGATGGGCAACGCCCTCCGCCCTCCAGCACCTGTCTGCTTCTGCAACTTTAGTTACTAGGAACTAACAAGTAGAGATAGTGGCCCAAGGCACATCTGTAATAATTTCACAGGGAACTTTAAAATCTATGCTAACAAATATTGCATTTATAATGGGAATCGATTTTATTTCACTTCATTTATTTTGATTTACTTATCTATCTATCTATCATGAACCAAAAGTTCATAATAGCCCATAGAATTTGCAGATGGTGTATAGCTAAACCACCCTCTGAAAAGTTATAAAATAAATTTAAAAACAACAAAAACACATTCATCAAAACATGCTTTGAATTGAGACAAGATTAATGCACACACAGGGACAGAATCTTTAACAGTTCTGTTTAAGGGCGGGGGTGTAGCTCACTTGGTAGGCTGCTTGCTTAGCATTCATGAGGCCCTGGCTCCTATCCCCAGCCCTGGATAAACTCCTACCTTTTAGTTCTTTAGCTGGCAGAGAAAGAACCTAATCAAGACTAACTAGCCGAACCAAGACTATGTCTCAGGAAAAAAGAAATTAAGGGATGAGCATGGTGGTGCACACCTTTAAACCCAGCACTCTGGAGGCAGATGGATCCCTGTGAGGTTGAGGCTAGCCTGGTCTACATAATGAGTTCCAGGACAGCCAGGGCTACACAGAGAAACTCTGCCCAGAAAAAAAAAGAAAGAAAAAAAAAAAAGAAAGAAAGAAAACAAAAGGAACCGGGCAGTGAAATGGCTCAGTGGTGAAAGTGCTCAGGGCACTGAGGTCTGAGTTGGATCCCAGCACCCACATGGTGGAGGGAAAGAATGCTGCCTGCTGGCTTGGGACTTTCACTTAAATGTCATGGTGTGTATGCACTCCATGTGTGTACATTAACAATAATGAAAAAGTAGACAAAACAAAAATACACTTTAATGTGTGTGTGTATTTGTGTTGCTGGAGACCAAACCAGAGCTTCACACATGACAGACAAGCACTTTATAAATGAGCTCTACCTCTCAAGCTGGGAAGAATATAACATTAATAATTACGAATGTCCCATAGAAAATCTATGATATGTAAATAAATATCTTCCTTCATTCTTTCCTTCCTTCCTTCCTTCTTTCCTCCCTTTCTTCCTTTCTGTTTGTTTGTTGTGGTTTGAGAAAGAATTTCTTTGAGTAGCCCAGGCTGTCTTGGAACTCTCTCTGTATATAGACCAGGCTGGCCTCCAACTCGGAGATCCACCTGGCTCTGCTTCCCAATTGCTGAGACGAAAGGCGTGCGCCACCCTGCTTGACTGTAAATGGCCATTTCTAAGCAGTTAGAAAACCTGGCAAATCCTTCCAGCCGACAGACAATCAACGTGAGGAAAGCTTAATGCTTGATTGACATGTCATGACTGCATGAAATGAACATTTTGACTGAATTCACAGATGGCAATCCCGAAGGCTGCTGGGAATGTGGAACATGAGCTCGGAGACCCTTCTGGCAGGAGGGTGTTGAGGGTCGATGTTGATACGGTGTCACAGGATCCATAATCACAGAAGAGACAACCCTCAACCCTCGGGCCTTGCCTGTGAGACAGTCTCCATCTTAGGTGACCTGGGGTGGGGAGACCCACACGAAAGGTGGGAGGTGCTACTCTGCAAGCCGAGCACTCTGCTGGCTTGTGTGTCATGGATGCTCCCTGCTCCTGACATTGCGCCTTCCGCACAGGGACGGACTGAGTCCCTTTAGAGCCCATCATCCCCATAGAGCCATGGTCACCACCTACTCCCTTAGGGTGTTCCTGGTCAGAGATTTGGTCACAGTAATGAGGAAAATAACTAAACACCAGAGGGTCAACTGATCAGGCCAGTCTACAAAACACCTGGGGAGCAACCTCTGACGCTGTGCAGGCACATTGTATGGCAGAGTCCTGCTCAGAGGAGCCAGTGACCAGACACAGCCTGACAACCCAGTGGCACAGATGACAGCTCATGGGCACAGTTCCTGACAGCCATAAATGAAAACAAGCCAGACATCCCCTGTGGCAGCCTGGCATACAGGGCTGCATCACACTAAGGACCATCATTAACAGCAGAGACAAACAACAAGACAAAGCTTTAGATGGTGTGGGTGAATCACAGGGTCCAAAAAGTGTTCTAATAACTGTCATCCCCTCATGATCGTCAGGACATCTGAGGACAAACTGTCCTAAATTACAGTACTGTAGTGAGGCTGAGGGGATGTCGTAGTGGTTAAAGTGCTCCCTGTACAAGTGTGAAGACCGGAGTTTGGATCCCCAGGAATGCCTGTGAGTGCTGGGTAGGCATTGTGGTATGTCTCTAATTTAATTTATGATCCAGAAGGTGGAGATAGAGCAAGCTGGCTAGCAAGAATCTCTGCTTAGACTGGCAAGCTCTGGGTTGACAGAAATATGTGCAGGCAAAGCACCCATAACACATAAAATAATATAATACAAATTATTTTAAAAAGTAACTTAGAACCAGGCAGTAGTGGTCCATACCTTTAATCCGAGCACTTGGGAGGCAGAGGCAGGAGGGTCTCTTGAGTCTGAGGCCAGCCTGGTCTACAGAGTGAGTTCCAGAACAGCCAGGGCTTCACAGAGAAACCCTGTCTCAAAAAACAACAAAGCATAATGATAATAATAATAATAATAATAATAATAATAATAATAATAATAAATAATAATAAGGCTGGAGAGATGGCTCAATGGTTAAGAGCACTGACTGCTCTTCCAGAGGTCCTGAGTTCAATTCCCAGCAGCCACACATGGCTCACAACCATCTGTAATGGGATCCAATGCCCTCTTCTGGTGTGTCTGAAGACAGCTACTGTGTACTCATTTACATAAAATAAAGAAATCTTTAAAAAATAATAACAATAAACGGAAAAGAAAGAAAAGAAAAAAGCACTTTAGCTTAAGATCAAGTCTCTCTCAGAGAAGGTGGGGAGTGGGTTTGTTAGCCTTTCACCTCCAGCAGGCAGATGAAGAGGGCAGATGTTCTCAAACCACACTTGCAATGCCCCAAGCACAAGTACTCCACAAGGTGTGGAGGCTTTCGATGCCTGGGGGTGGAAAGAGGAGGAGTAGCAGCTGTCTACAAGCCCTGTGTGGGTTGTACATAGACAAGAGGCGCTTACCTTTCCCGCAGGCTTGCACCAGTCCGTACCACTCCCCACAGCTGTTGCATAGCAAGGTGAAGGCCGTTTCCCGATGGCCTGTGACAGACCCTGGTGCACACACGTACAGCAGCTCGTCCCCCATCTCCAAGCCAGTGCGACCCTGGAGGATGGTGTGTGGGAATGACGGTGGGTCTCCACACGGTCTCTCTGAGGAGAAGCAGCAATAGTCAGAGTCTCCAAAGTGTGATGGTTAATTTCCCTGGTCAGCCTGACAGAAGTAGAATCACAATGGGAATGCCTCTCTGGGCATGCGTCTATACGGGATATCTATGGGGTTTCCTAGACTGGGTTAACTGAGGTTGAAGGGCCTTAATGTAGGGGCACCATTTCATGAGCTCTGGTCCAGGACTGAATACAAAGGAGAATTTAGTGAGGCATGGTGGAGCACACCTTTAATCCCAGCACTTGGGAGGCAGAGGCAGGGGGAACTCTGTGAGTTTGAGGTCAGCCTGGTCTGCAGAGCAAGTTCCAAGATAGGAGACACACACACACAGAGAGAGGCAGACAGAGAGATAGAAACACAGAGACACAGAGAAGATAGACAGAGACTGAGAGACACAGAGAGATAAACAGAGACGGAGAGACACAGAGACACAGGCAGAGGGAGAGCTGACTAGGGATGCAGGAGCCTCCAGCCTTCTTCACCATGTATGGACTGCGCCCCTAGGCTGTGATCCAAAAGAAACCCACCCTTCCTCAAGCTGCTGTTGGTTCATTCCACCCTAGCATCTGGTAGTAGTAGTGGATACACAAGTGATACTGAGAAAAAACCCTGCAGAGTGAGCCTACCTACCCTGATACCCTGTCCCCTGAGTGCCACCTATACCCAAACCAGGATCCCAGGGACAAGCTCCTCTAGCTCATGGCCTGGCAGAATGCCTGACATGGAGGAGGCACAAAAACAGACAAACAAAAAAAAAAAAGCTTGTTGAGTGACTCATCCTGGTACCAAGTCACAGTTTGTATTTTCAAATTCCCAGACACCGAGACCCCTCTGAGGTCTCCTTGGTGACTCAGACGCACAAGCCTCACAGCAGGTCTTGGCCTTGTTTGGATGAAGGATTCAGTGTGGTCAGGAGACCTACCTACATGCAGAAGTGCCCGCTAGAAGTATGTTCACATGAATACATGAATAGCATCTGTCTGAGAGCTAATGGCAACATGGCTACCAGTGCAGCCATACAGGTAAAATACAGGGGGAAATATTTATTTTATACGTATATAAATACACATACATGAAGTTCCATATATGCAAGAGTTGGAAGGATAAAAAAATGGAACATACGCAGGATGAAATTTTAATTTGTTCATATTGTCATGTGTGCATGTGGTGTGCATGCATGTATGCATGTACATGTGTGTATTTAGGACACTCTCCCCTATCCTACTCACTGAGGCAGGGGCTCTAAATCATATCCGTTGCTCTCCCTTCTGGCTATCTCACTAGCTAACTCGCTTTGGCAATTCCTCGTCTCTGCCTTCTGAGGCTGGGACTGAAGGCATGCCACCACGTCCACCCAGGAAGCCACCACGTCCACCCGGCAGGCCACTATGCCCACCCAGCAGGCCACTATGTCCACCCGGCAGGCCACTTTGCCCACCTGGCAGGCCACTATGTCCACCCGGCAGGCCACTTTGCCCACCTGGCAGGCCACTATGTCCACCTGGCAGGCCACCACGTCTACCCGGCAGGCCACTATGTCCACCCAGGAAGCCACCATGTCCACCCAGGAAGCCACCACGTCCACCCGGCAGGTTACCACATCCGCTCAGCATTTATGTGGATCCTGGAGATCTGAACTCTAGCCCTCATGTGTGTATGGCAAGCAGCCCAGGCATTTCCCACAAAGGAAAGTTTATGTAGCCGTAGAGGAAAGCAAGCCCATGACATTTTCAGGATGGTGGGCACAACTGGAAGTCATCATGTTAAGCAAAAGAAACCAGACCCCAAGAGACAAATTCCACTCATTTTTGTGTCATATGTGGAGCTGAGATTCAAAATGGCATAAAATATATACAAAATATCTGTTTATTTCTTAAAAGATTGAAATTACAATTATTTGTTTTATGTGTCTGCACATGTGCGTGCATGTGGCCACCTACCATGGAGCATGAGTGGAAACCAGAGGAGTTTGGGGCAGTCTATTTTTTCCTTCAGTCCTGTGGGTCTCAGGGATCAAACTCAGGTTGTCAGGCTTGGTGGCAAGCTCCTTTACCTGCTGAGCCCTCTCACTGGCCCAACATCTGCATATTTTTTAACCCAAATGGGATTCAATTGTGCCTATTACTAAGAACTAGGTTTTGTTTTGTTTTTTAGTTAACGCGATATTTGTAAAAAGGTGTTTTAGATTTGCACAGAATTGAGAGGAGGGTACACTGAATTCCTATATAGCTACTTCCCTCCCACCTCAGACTGTGTTCCTCCTCAGCAATGTCCGATAGAGTTACATTCCTCACACAGAAACACACCCCTACCCCCAAAGTCTGCTATGTCCCTCACAGTTAGCGCTTGGAACTGTACATCCTAAGGATTTGGACAAGTGTTACAAGACACATGTCATCGGTCACAGTATCCTAAGAGCACTTTCTGGTCTAAAATGCCTCTATGGTGTACTTCCTTGCTGCCCAACATGGGCAACCACTGGATCATGTGACTGCAATACCAACATGGGGTCTGGGGGATAAATAAGAACCCAAGTTCAGTCCTTACAAACTCACAAAAAAGCTGGGTAGGGTAGTTCATTCTTGCAACTCCAGCTCTGGGGAGGTAGTGACAGATACTCGGGGTGGGGGTGGGGGTGGGGTAGGGCTCCCTGGCTAGCAAGCCAGCTTAGCCTACTTGGTGAGTTCCAGAAGAAAAAAAAGAGAGAGTCCATGTATCAAAAATCATGTCAGTAACACCTAAGGTTACCTCCTGGTCTTCCTGCACATGCAAAAGTGCACATAGAAACCCACTCCCACACAAAACAATATCAATGTAGTAGACTGTCCAACTGTCTTTCAGTGTAGAAGAGACATTTTTCATTCCTAACAGGGATGTTGTAGTTAACACTCTTGCAGGGACTTAAAGGTGCTAGAGTTTTGAATTTTGGCTATTTTGATAGAAATGAAGTTGTGATGGCCGTTTTAAATTGTTGACTTGACACAAGCTGGACTCACCAGGGAAGAGTCTCACTGAAGGACTGCCCACATTAGGTTGGCCTGTGGACATGTCTGTGGACACGACTGTCTTAATTAAGTTAATGGCTGTGGGCAGACCCAGCCCCCTGTGGGTGGTATCATTCCCTAGGCAGGGGCTTCTGAACTGTATAAGAACAAGAGATGCACACAGAAGAGCAAGCGAGGAGGTAGGTTGTATGTATTCACTCTCTCTGCTCCCGAGTATGGATAGGGTGTCACTAGCTGTTTGAAGACCCTGTGCGCATAGACTGTAATCTGATACTGTGAGCTAAAACAACCCCTTTCTCCCTCCCTGATTTGCTGGATACCAGGGTATCCATCACAGCAACGGAACTGAAGACAGACCAGTGATGGTCTGTGTTCTCATGTATAATTCCCTAAGGACACACAGCATTGACCATCTCTTCCCATAATTGCTTGCTACCTGTCTTTTTCTTTGGTGAGGTATTTGCTCAGGTCTTTTGTCCATTTTTAAGACAGGTTATTTTTTAATTACTGCTGAGCTTTGAGAGTTCTTTGTCTGCTTCACGTGGCAATCTTCGTCTTCTGCAGACCTGTTCGTTCCTAGTTCATAGGTGCTGATTTCTTCCAGACAGAATCTAATCTAATAAGCCCCGCTTATCAGTTGGATCTTTCACAGACCGATCCTTTGCCATGACTAGAGGCTCACCATTATATCCAGGGCCACCTAGGCTTTCTCCCATGCTGTCTTCTGGAGTTTGTATCTTAGTGCTTTATATCTAGGTAGTGCTATATATGTAGGTCTGAGATCCTCCATGTTGAGCTCCTGTTTCGGAGGAGCTTAGGGAAAGCCCATGATATCTAAAGGAAAGCTTTGCTGGTATCTAAGTTGATAAAAAACCACCTTGATTCCATCATGCTTCCTTTGCCAAAGATCAATAGGCTGAAGGTGTGTGAATCTAGCTCTGACCTCTCTGTTCTGTCCCATTGATCAATCTTATTGGTCCACAAGCACCAATCTTTCTTGCCTACTGTAACTTACAGTCCTGAAATCCAGCTGCAGAAGACCTCTAACTTCATTGTTTAATATTGAGTTGGATGCTCTGAGTCCTTTAGTTATATTGTCTTAGCAATGGATTGTACCTGTAAAACAATTCTGGCTATTTTGACCATGGTATTGTGCCAAAAGAAATGGGAAGGCTCAATGTGTTGACAATATCAAGTCTTACTGTTCACCTGGAATATTTTTCTTTTATTTCCTCAGCATCTTGTAGTTTGCCTCAGGCTTAACATGACATTTAAATTTATATTTAAGTGTTTCATTTTGGGGGTGCTACTGTAAATGCTATGTTTTGAACTTTGAGTCCCACTGTCCATAGGAAAGTGCAATGCTAGCTTTTGTTAACTCTGTGTACTAGTTTCATTTCTGCTGCTGTGATAAAATATCCTGACAAAAAGCAATTTAGGGGACAAAAGTTTGTTCATCTTACAGTTCCAGGTTAGAGTCTGAAGGGAAGTGAAGATGGTGGGAACTTGAAGACTTTGCTCACATCACATCCACAATCGAAACAGAAGAGAGAGACGAGTTCTTGCTCATTAGATCACCTTCTTGCTTGCGCTCAGCTCAGAGTCTCCACACTTATACATTCAGGACTCTCTTGCCTAGGAATGATGCTGCCCACAGTGGGTTGTGTCTTCCCACATCAATTAATTTAAGACAACTTATGCAGCCATGATTACAAGCAACACAATGTTAATAATCCCTCATTGAGACTCTCTTCACAAGTGAGTCTAGGTTCTGTCAAATTGATGAAGTCAACCCTATCTATACACATCATACTTTGTAGCCTGCAACTTTGCTATGATCAATTTCAACTGACTTTGGTCAGTTGTTTTAGGTTTTGGGGTGGGAGAGATGGCTCAGTGGGTAGGGGCACTTGCCTGCAAGTCTGATGACCTGGAAACTAGCCCTAGCACCCACACGGTGGAAGGAGAGAACCAAGCCTCACAAGCTATCCTCTGAGCTTGTATGCACCAGAGCATGCACATGCCCTCCAGACCCGCTAAGCAAATGAACAAAGAAATGTTAAAGCCTTGTTTGGGGGTTTCTACCTACACAGTCATTTCATCTGTAGACAAAGACATTTGAGTTTTTCTTTACTGCTCTCTCCACCTTTTTATTTTATTTTATTTTATTTAAAAAGATTTTTATAATTTTCAACTGTGTTTACGTGTGTGTGTGTGTGTGTGTGTGAGAGAGGGGGGGGGCTTGTGCATGTGTATGTTGGATCCCCTACAGCTGGAGTTACAAGCAAGTGCTCATAGACCACCTGATGTAGGAAACCAAACTCTCTGGAGAAGCAGTACACGCTTTCCGCCACTGAGCATGCTCTCCATCCCCCTCTATCCATCCTTTCTCTCCTTGCACTACAAGCTATAGCTTCCACTCCGTGTTAGAAAGCAGAGGTGAGAGGCACATTGTTTCTGACCTTACTGAGAAAGATTTGATCTCTTGCCATTCAGGGAAAAAGGGGCAGCAGGGTTTTTTCTAGATGTTCTCAGACATCTTGAGAAAGTCCCTCTCTATTTCGATACTGATGAAAGGTTTATCTTATTATCCACAGGTGCTGGATCTGGTCAACTGCTTTTCTCCTGGCTCAATAGTTATGTGATATTTCTTCTGTAGTCCATTGATGTAATGGATTATATCAATTGCTTTTTTACTTTTTTTTCTTCTTTTTTCCCCCCTTTTCCTTTTATTTATCAATTGTTTTTTTAATGTGAAACCAGATAAGCACACCCGGGGTCAACCCTACTTGGTTTGTGTGTGTGTGTGTGTGTGTGTGTGTGTATACCTGTGTGCTATCTATATAGGAATGTGTGGGTCCATATGCTCATCATGTGTGCACATGCAGAGTCCAGAGCAGGACATCACGTGTCCTCCTCTCTTGATCTCCACCTGATAGCTTTGAGATGTGGTTTCTCACTAAACCTGAAGTTTGGTAGGCCGCTTGGTCAGAAGGTTCCCAGGATCTCCTGCCCCCCCACCCTGTCTCTTTCCGCAGTTCTGGGGCAACAGGCATGTACAACATTTTGCTTGTGTAATCGGGATCTGAACCAGGCCTTTCTACTTGGAGAGGAGGTGTTTTTATCCACTAAGCCATCTTCCCAGTTCCTGGAAATTTGGGGTCGGGTGGAGCAAGGTCTTACTTCATAGCCCAGCCTGACCTTAAATTTGGGATTCCCCTGCCTCTGCATCTCTGGAGGGGGAGGTTCCAGGCATACCGCCACTCGTGCCTTGTGTAATTCTTTTATATCTTGTTGAATTGGATTTGCTAATGTTTTCTTGTCTGTGCTCATGAGATATATTGGTCTGCAGTCGTCTTTTCTTGGAATGTCTTGTCTGGTTTTGGTTTGGGGGTAATAATGACTGCATGGAATGAATTAGGAAGTATTCCTTCTGCTTTTAAGTTCTGGAAAATTTCATAGAGAATCAGCATAATTTCTCCCTTAAGTGCCCAGGCCCATTTGTGCCTGATGCTCTCTGTTCCAGAGTTAGTATTTATTCTGTTCTTCAATACAGAAGGGCTCACTGGGATTGTCCCTGTCTTCTTAACAGGGTTGCCAGACTGTTCTTTCAATGAACGGGCTCATTTCATCTAGGTCTCAGAGCTGAGGGTGCAGTGTCTTAGATCTTCTTTTTATATGTAATCATGTGTATTTCTGGGTCTGGATTGGGGTTCGTGTACAGGAGTGCAGAGAACAGAAACCAGCAGCAGAAGCCCTGGAGCTGGAGCGACAGCTGGTTGGACCCACCCAGTCTGTGTGCTAGGGAACCAAACTGCCTGCTGGACTCGTGAGCCGCCTGGTGCGGGAGCTGAGGTCTGAACCCACATCCTCTGCCAAAGCAGCAGCTGTCTTACTTGCTACGCCTCGCTCCAGCCCTAGTGACATACTTATGTTTATAATTCCTTTAGTATCCGAGAGATCTGTAGTGGGTCTCCTTTTCCCATTTCTTTTCTTTTCTTCCTTCCTTCCTTCCTTTCTTTTCTTCTTTTGGTCAGGGGCAGGTCAAGTCTCACTGTGCAGCTCTGGCTGGCTTGAAACTTATTATGTATGCAAGGCTGGCCTTGAACTCATAGAGATCCGCCTGTCTCTGTCTCCTGAGTGCTGGCATGAAAGGCAGGTGCCACCACACCCAGCTGGTTTTTCATTTCTTTCAAAAAAATATTTATTTTATTATTTGTGTATGGATGTGTGTGCACGAGTGTGTAGGTGTGAGTGCCCAAAGAGCCCAAAAGAGAATGTCAGTGCCCCTGGATCTGGAGTTAGAGATGGTCATGAGCCACCCAATGCGATGTGGATACTGGGAATCAAAATCTAGTCCTCCACAAGAGCAGTAAGTGCTTGTCACCTGTGTCACCTGTGTGTGTGTGTGTGTGTGTGTGTGTAAAGGCATTGGCCTCACAGGCCTGATTAGATTTTACTGTCAAATTGACTCAACCTAGAGTCAGCTGGGAGGGGGGGACCACAATTGCTGTGATCAGACATAACTGTAGATGTGTCTTCGAGAGACTGTCTTGTTGGAGAGTGGGGGCGGGGGGAGGGGAGGTAGCCCACTCTAGGTGGTCCCATCCTTATGCAGGGGGTTGGACCATGTAAGAAAGCTAGCTAAGACAGAGCCAGTGATTGAGCCAGTAAGCAGCCTTCCTCCATGGTTTCTGCTTCAGTTCCTGCTTGAGCTCCTGCCGTGACTGCGACTCCCTCAAGGATGGCCTGTTGCCCGGAAGTATAAACAAAACAATCCCTTTCCTTCTCAGAGTGCTTTAGTTCCCATCTAAGTACTAACCAGGCCCAATCCTGCGTAGCTTCTGAAATCAGACGAGATTGGGGACGTTCTGAAATCAGACGAGATTGGGGACGTTCAAGGTGGTACGGCTGTAGACAGAGCGCCTTATCTCCATAGAAAAGTCTAGGACCTATGCTACTCTTGGCTTACCAGTTTGTTTTCTTTTCTATTTTGTTTGTTGGTCTGTTTGAGTTACAGGGAACTGAACCAGGGTCTCACACAGGTGAGCAAGCAGCTTTCCACGGAGCTAAGCACCCAGCTCTCTCTTAGCTTAACACAGGCCTCTGTGTGGGGAGCAAGTTCAGGGGCTCTGTGCTCAGCTAAATTCTACCTCCAGCAACTAGAACAGCCCCAAGATGCTCAAAACCTGCATTGTAGACAAGAGTCCAGCAATGGCTTCCCACCTTCCCTTAAAAATCCAATACAGTTTTCTTCCCCTGCAGATGACTCTTCTCAGGGTCTCCAGCCTTATTTCAGATTGTCCCCCTGCTGGGAACAGTTCCCAAATACACCAGGATCTTCCTTGCTGGTGCTCAGCATGGCTACCCAGCAGGGAGTCCTCTAGCCAGTGGTTCTCAGGCTGTGGGTCACAACCCCTTTAGAGATGAACGACCCCTTTCACTGGGGTCGCCTAAGACCATCAGAAAGTCCAAGTGTTTGCAGTACAATTCATAACAGCAGCAAAACTACAGTTATGAGGTAGCAACAAAAATCATTTTATAGTTGCGGTCACCACAACATGGGGTAAGAAAGGGTCTTAGCGTTAGGAAGGTTGAGGACCACTGCACCATCCATAAAGGCCAGAAGACTAGAAAATCCACATGAGACAAGGAACAATGCAGAGAGAGAGAGACAGACAGAGAGAGAGAGAAAGGAGAGAGAGAGAGAGAGATACAGAGAGAGACAGAGTGAGAGAGAGAGAGCCCTTGACTTGGTAAAGAGGAAGATTTGGAAAGTCTCATCTGTATTTCATTGCTTCTGGGACATGGAGTCTCTATACTTGAGCCTAAATTTGAACACAGAACACTCAAAATCTTGAAGGAGAGCAGCCCTGACCACAACCTCTAAAACACCCACATAGAGAGAGGTTAAAAGAAAGCCTGAGGAGGGGCTAGAGAGATGGCTCAGTTGGGAAATTTCCTAAAGCCATTCCTGAGGCAGGGGAACTCCTCCAGACAGACCTGAGAATTGGTTCCTTTTAAAAATTTCCATCTGTCATGTCTTGGAGACAGTGAGGATACAGCTCTTCTTGAAGGCATAACCCTTCAAGAAGAGGTTCCTATCTCTGTCTTTAGGGGGAGTAAAGGTGACTGTCATGTATGGGGCGACAATGGTTGTAAGAAAGGGAGGTGAAGCCGGTTCTGTCTCAGGGGCAGAAACAGCAGCAAAGTGTTGGCTTGGAGTGTGGCAGACAGAGTGGAAGGGAAGCCGGAAGCTTTCAACCCTCAGGCTGCTGACCCAGCAGAGAAGCCCCCAAAGCAGAGGTGGGGCGTGGGAGTGGGGGGGACGACACGGGTACAACGACGGAGGGAGGAGGATGGGAATGGGACGACCCAAATGGAAGAGGCACATTTCATCAGCATCCCGTCAGTTAAAAAGAACTACACTTATTCGTCTAAGTGAGATCACCACAGGACTGGAAATTCACTGTCTGAAACAAGAACACCAGAGGTGTAGGAAGCCATTTCATAAGCACATCACCACTACAAGATGGCATTTGGCTTGCCGTTAGTATC
>NW_022196906.1:107975051-108030014 GCF_008632895.1 Mastomys coucha | reverse complement strand
AGCTTATACTGCAGAAGAATCCGTTTGTGCTGCGTTTTTCCTGCCGGCGGGAAATAGCGCGCAGCACAGAGGGAAAAGGCCGCATCTACACATCGGGTGATAAACTCGGCTTTAAAGAAGCGTGGGAGGGGTTGTGCGCATGCGAGAGCCAGGCGCTATCTTCCCTCTGGGCATTTTAGCAGATGCCTGTCTACCAGTTTTGAAGTAAGCACCCTTCATTCTCCCGGCCTTGCCAGAGGGGAGCAGCGCCACAGTGACGTGGCCATGATGCTCGCCCAGGGAGAGGGTAATGCTGTGAGGTACCCAGTTGAGCCTCACCTATGTGAAGTAGGAACCTTAGATCCTCTGAGCTGAGCCTACCCTCTGCACCCTTCGGGTCCTCTCCGCTGAGCCTAATTAACTGCATGTGCTAAGAAACCTCAGGAGAGCTCGCTGAGCAGCACTCGACAGTGTGTAGGAATCCCCCTGGTCAGCCAGTGCTTGCTCTCGCGGAGAAGGTGGTCCTTCCCGCTGTAATCTCTGCTCCTTGTCAACTCTGTAGTCTATCAAGTCCCCATAAGGGATGAGCAGCCTCTCCATCACCGAGCTTGGAGGGCTGTGAGGAATGGCTTACACGGTCCATCTAAGGCAGGACAGCAGGACAGCAGGACACAGGGACAGGTTACGATGGGAGATGGCAGCATTCCTCCACAGACACTCAGGTTGGCTGGGCTTTCTAGCCTGTCAGTCAAGTGCCTGAGAGTAAGGCCTATAAACTGACCACTAGGCTTGACTTGAGTGGAGTCGTTCATTGGTGAGACAGCCTCTTCACTTCTCACTAGGAGAAACTTACTGCGTGGGAGGACATACACAACCGTTTGTAAATTCTCCTGGACTCCATTTGAGAGGAGGTTGTAGACAGGGTGCCCTTCGCCCCTAAGAGACTTTGCCATGCATTTCCTACGAGCAAGGATGTTCCTCTCCTACAGCAGCAGCGATGATCAAAATCAGGCCATTCGGACACTGATGTCATGCTGTCCAGTTCACAAGCCACATTCAAAGATCACCAAATAGAGTTGTTCTATTTCTAGTCCAGCATACAGCCCCAGATTGCGTTTCATTCCCAAGTCTCTTTTCCTATTTTAATCTAGGACAGCTGCTTAGGTTGTCTCTGGTTTTTCAATTCTCTGCATTGTAATTTATTTTAGTGATTGTGTGTGTGTGTGTGTGATGTATGTGTGTGGTGCTGTGTGTGTCTGTGTGTGTGTAGATGTGTGTATGTGGTGTCTGTGTGTGATGGAATGAACGTCTGTGTGATGTAGATGTGTATGTAGTGTCTGTTTGTACTGTGTGTGTAGTGTTGTGTGTGTGTTTCTGGGTGTCTGTGTGTGCGGGTATGCATGCCCGCATACACTTATGTGGAGGCCTAAGGAGGATGCCAGGTGGTCCATCCCATTACTGCTCGCCTTCCTCCCTCCACGTTCGGTTTTCCTTCGAACCCGAGTCTCACCAATATAGCTGGGATGGCGGCTTTTGAGCTTGCTAGGAGCAAGGCTACCTCCAAACCAAAGCAAGGCTGTAGATTTTAAATGAGTCTAAGCTAGGGTTGGCACAGATGCCACAAAAATTGTAGGGCTACCAAGTTGTCATTTTAAGTCCCTCTATTCTGGAGTGGCACTTAACATCATAAAAGCCGCAGAGGATCTGAGTCCATGAAATCAGCAGAGGAGTCAGGTTCTTTTCTGTATCCCTCAGGGGTCAACACTGCCAATGTCTGGGCTCCAAACAGCCATTTGAATTCATTTACAGGGCTGTCAGATAGATAGATAGATAGATAGATAGATAGATAGATAGATAGATAGATAGATAGACAGATAGACAGACAGACAGAGAGGCAGACACAGACAGATCTTGCCCTCTCTAGATATTTGCAAAAGCAAGGTCACATCTCTTGCTTCTTTGATTGGACTGATGGAGGGACGGTTCTGATGGCCTTCCGTAGAATCCTCTCCTAGAAAGAGTGCCCAGACCGGAAAACAGGCTGGCCACTGGTGAACGTGGCCAAGCATCGCCAGTACTCATGACAGGGCTCACGGTCACTGATTCTTCTGCCATCTTCCCTGGACAAGGCGATTTGCTGCATCCAGAGGCAGCCCAAGGATTTGTGATTTTAATAACGTGGTCTGGTGTTTCTAATGTTGGGAGAGGTCTGGGGCTGGGCAGATGGCTCAGTGTTAAGCCCAGAGACCTGAGTTTTATACCTAGGAGCTACATGGCAGAAGAAGAGAAACTCTAAACTGCATGAGCTCGCTCGCTCTCTGTCTCTCTCTGTTTCTCTGTCTCTGTCTCTCTGTCTCTCTGTCTCTCTCTCTCTCTCTCACACACACACACACACTGGCACACATGTCCCCAGATGTGTACACATACAAACAAATGAAAAACGTTTTAAGAGAAGTCTGAGTTTAAAAAGTACCTCCCAACCTAGACTGCATATAAAACTCACTGGGGAGGTTTTAAAAAGCTCAGTGGTGAGGCCTGGGAGCTCATCCTTGTATCCCACACTTAGGAGGTAGAAGCAGGAGGATCAGATGTCACACTCTTGGTTACATGGTGATTTCTAGTCTAGCCTGCACTACACGCGACCCTCTCTCAAAACAAACCTCTTCAGTGCCCAGCACATTCAGATGAAATCCTTCAGGGTCAGCACCCACGCACCAGTATTCTTAACACTTCTCAGTGAGGAGCCAGGCAAAACTTGTTTCTGAGACTGACTAAGGCTGGCATTTTCTCCATCACAGGGACAGCCCCACTCAGCAAGCAGCATGTGCCTCTGCGAATGAAGGCCTTCCCGCCACAGCACACCAAGCTGCCGACAATCTTCCTACTGGTTTTCTCTGCACCACTTGGCTGATTTTTCTGACAGGAAGTTGAATTTTTCTCTCCCACAGGCAGTTTCCTACATCCTATACATTTTTTTTTTCAGAACAGGGGTTTTTAAAGATTTATTTATGGAGTTGGAGAGATGGTTCAGCAGTTAAGAGCACTGGCTGCTCTTCTAGAGGAGCTGGGTTCAATTCCCGGCACCCACATGACAGCTCTCAACGGTGGTCTGTAACTCCTGTTCTAGGGGGTCTGACACCCTCATAGAGACATACATTCTGGCAAACACCACAAATAAAAGCATATAAAAATAAGAAATAGGGGGCTGGTGAGATGGCTCAGCAGGCAAGAGCACTGACTGCTTCTTCCAAAGGTCGTGAGTTCAAATCCCAGCAATCACATGGTGGCTTACAACCACCTGTAATGAAATCTGACGCCCTCTTCTAGTGGTCCAAAGACAGCTACAGTGTACTCATTTATAATAATAAATAAATCTTTTAAGAAAAAGAAATAATAAATAAAAATTTTAAAAGATGTATTTAATCATTCTATGTGTATGAGTGTTTTGCCTGCATGTATGCATGTATGTATGTATGGGCACATTGTCATGAGCTGAATGTGGGTGCTGAATCCTCTGTGAGAGCAACAAGTGCTCTTAACTTCTGAGCCAACTCTCCTGCTCAGAAATGGGACTGTGTTAAGGTATGCCCGCACGAGGAAGAGACACAGAAGCTAAAGCAGTGACCCTTAAGGATCTGTAGCAGACACACCCAGGGCTCTGTTCTCATTCCCTAGGAGCCTGGACCTTTCCAGGAACCGGGCTCCTGATGGGCATCTTCACCTCTTGGTAGGAGGGTGCCATTGTACTCATACAAACAAAACCCCAGAAGTCACGTTTCCTGACACACCCCTTGACCAATGACTGACGACAATCATGTATTTTATTTTATTTTCAAGAAGAGGTTTCTCTGTGTAGCCTCGGCTATCCTGGAACTCACTCTGTAGACCAGGCTAGCCTCGAATTCAAAGAGATCTGCCTGCCTCTGCCTCCCGAGTGCTGAGATTAAAGGCGTGGGCCACCATCATTTGACTTGTCTGTTTTATTTTTAAAAGTTAGGTGTGTGTCTATGCACATGTGAATGCTCGTGCCCACAAAGTCCAGAAGAAGTTATTGAATGTTACAGGAGGTTGTCAGCTGCCCAGCATGGGCGCGGGGGAACCAAAGGTTCTTTGGAAGAGGGTTAGTGATCTTAGCCACTGAGGCAGCCCTCTATCCGCCCTGAGAAGACTGAGTAAAGCATGTTCAGAGACATGTCACCTCAGTGTGTTTGTCTAGCAGCTGCCACTCACAGCTCCCAGGACCCTTACAGACACTGACCTTCGTCCTTAATACAGAGAGCATTGTACTTGGCACCGGGAACTGGGTGGCTGTCAATTCTCACATCAACAGCTCTGGACGCTGGCTGTTCACTGCTCCCCTTGCTACACACGGTGGTCCTGAAACAGACGAAGGAGGAGTTTCGGTTAGGAGAACGTCTTTGGGTTGAAACGAATTCTTTTCATCTGTCAGCTGAGTCACCAGATATTTGGGTGGCTCATGACCTTTGGCAAAAAAGCATCCAAAAAGAAACATGCTCCACAGACAAAGGTCACGTTTTGGGAGATGCGTGATGCTGGGGTTAACCCGAAGGCATCTGTTCAGCTCTCAGAGGCAATACCTTTGGATCCCTTCCGCAATTTTTTTTTCTTTATTCTTTACTATGGAAAAATTCATCAAAGGAATTCCATCTTTACAGTCTATGTAATTAGTGTTTGGGCACGCGTATCTGAAGATCAGAGGACAGCATGGCTCAGGTCTCACCTTCTCCCACGCAGGTTCCTGGAACTCAGGCTTGGCAGTAAGCATCGCTACCTGCAGAGCCTTCTCCCGGGCCTCATTTGAGTTTTGAAAAGGTTTCCTATTTGGGCTAGAGAGAAGACTAAGCAGTGGAGTGTAGATGAGGTGGTTTGGTTCCCAGCACCCGGGCATGGTGGCTCACTACCTCCTGTAACTCCAGTTTCAGGACAGCCTAAAAGACTAAAAAAAAAATCCACTAACATTATATAAAACCCCTTTTTAACTTGAAAAGTAGAACCTACATTAAGCAAGTTTGTCACTCTAGGTAAGCAATCACAACCAAAACACTTAAAAATCAACAGTTTATTTGAGAACAAAAGGCATAAGATGACATGTATCTTATGTTATGGCACACAACTGTAGTGCCAACTACTTGGGAAGCTGAGGCAGGAGGATTCCTTGAGACAAAGAGCTTGAGATCAGCATGGGCAACATAGTCCCTTCCTCTTCTACCTCCTCCAAAAGACAAATGGTCACCCTATAATTCCCACATTGCCCTGACTGCTGAAAGTCAAACACTTCATTTGCACCAAGTATCCTAGTGCCATGTTAACCACGGCACCATGGTAACCATGGCGCCATGGTAACCGTAGCATCATAGTGGCATTCTTTAGCCAATGGCCTTCTAGTTGGGGGTCAGGTTGAGTGGGAGATGTCTTAGGCAAGGGATGTGACACAAACGTTCTGGAGGGCTTAGAAGTCACTGTAAGGGCAGTGGTGGTGTACGCCTTTAATCCCAGCACTTGGGAAGCAGAGGCAGGCAGATTTCTGAGTTTGAGGCCAGCCTGGTCTACAGAGTGAGTTCCAGGACAGCCAGGGCTATACAGAGAAACAAAAAAACAAAGCAAAACAAACAAACAAACAAAAAAGAAGTCATTGTAAACGGCCTGCTGCATCCCATCTTCCCTGGGCATGTCTTCAAGATCTGGCTATATCCAACCTCGAGGGAAGCAACAGTCACCATGTGCCTCTTGAGGGAACCACTCCTCCCCATCAGGAAGTCCTCGTCAGAGCAAGGGAAGGCCTCGTCAGAGCAAGGGAAGGCCGTGCTCGCCATAAAGCTCTGCAGCGTTACACAGAGCTCCCGATCTGATAGGCCCCGCTGAGACCTGCGTGCACCGGCTCATGGCCAGTTACTGCCATCTTCCCTAGTAAGATCCCTTCTGGAATGTTCTAGAGTGCTTCTTCTCTAAGTGGGCTGGGGTGGATTTCTACGTGGCATACTTCTGAGAGGGCTTCTTTTCAGAGGGTTCTCCTGTGGGGGCTTTTATTCTGGGGTGTTCTTCTGAGAGGACTTTTTTGAGGGAGCTTCTCCTTGGAGTCTTTATTCTTGGATGGGTTGGGAGGCTCTTAATCTTTGGAAAGACACCTAGACCTCCCCTGGCACACGAAGCTCAGCTTCAACAGAATCAATTCTCTTTGAATAGCCAGGGTCAGCCAGGCAGGCCTGCTCTCTTGCTCAGCCTCTCTGACCACCTGCTGGAGGGACAGCTGTGTTCTGGAGAAGGGGGAGAGCTTCCAAGTGACATCTGCTCTTGGTTTTTTTTCCCTTCCTTTGGAAATTCAGAGTGCACTCATCGGAGTGAGGCACATCATCGGGGTG
The DNA here is from genome assembly GCF_008632895.1 of Mastomys coucha. Taxonomy (NCBI): domain Eukaryota; kingdom Metazoa; phylum Chordata; class Mammalia; order Rodentia; family Muridae; genus Mastomys; species Mastomys coucha. The sequence continues at coordinate 108,023,655 of NW_022196906.1, read as the reverse complement.
AGCCTCTCCAAGAACCGTTGCTCCTTGACAAAGTTTTGAAGCTTGGGATCTCCTTCTAAGGCCTTTTATGGACTTTAGTTCCAGACTCAGGAGTGCAGAGGACAGGAGGACTGGCTGGGAGGAGAGCTGGGAGGAGTGGCTGATGGTTGGAAGGAGGAGGGTGCACTCATTTTGCTAGGTCACCTTGTCTGACACATCTCGGGTCTCTAGAAAGCCATAGCAAAACCTGGTACCCCGGTGCCTGCAACCATGAGCCGAGGAGGAAACTGAGGTAAGACAGAAACTGAGGTGAGACTTAAGAAGGCCACCAGCGCTACCTCTCAAGTACAGGGAATAGAGCTCAACGTCGAGCCATCAGAAGACAAACTAGCATAGAACGGCGTAGTCTGGTATTCTTAGGCAAGTTACTCAGATCCCTCCAGATCTCAAGCTAACTTGTAAGATGGAGGTGCTATGGCTGAGAGTGTATAGCTCAGTGATAAGTCTGTGCTTGACATGTGTGAGGCACCAGAAAAAAATGGTGGCTAGGGAGGGGGCCACTGAGTCCACCAAGCTGGAGCAGGCGGGCTGCATAATCTGGCTGGGATGGGAACATAGAGGGTTCACAATGGGTATGCCCTCTGTATTACCCAGGCATCTGTATAGAGACACAAAGCCAGCGTCCCTCAGGCTGGGCGCCACATGGAGGTGGTCTCCACCGCAGATCTGCTGAGTGGTTGTTAAAGAAGTAGTGATCACTACATGAGGCCTCTAAGGGCCAAACCATCTCTCCAGTCCCACTTTCTTTTCTTTTAAAATTCTAATTGCAGCATAGAGTTTCATTTCCTTCCCCAGTTCCTCTACATTGTTTTTATTCTCTCTTCCTCTTTCATTTATTCTGCATATCTCCCTCTGAGAGATCCCACTTTACGAATTCTCTCTTTGCCTCTTTTCAATCAGCTGTTAGATCGATCTGTTAATTTTAAGATTTTTTTTTTTAGAAAATTTATAAATTATTTCCATTTGACTCTTTTTATAGTTTCTCATGCTGTTAAATTTCCCCTTGCCTTTTATATCTTTGAAATATTTAAGGACTGTCATCTTTAAAAAAAAAAATATTGCCAGGTGGTGGTGGCTCACGCCTTTAATCCCAGCACTTGAGAGGCAGAGGCAGGCAGATTTCTGAGTTCAAGATTTCTGAACTCAGCCTGGTCTACAGAGTGAGTTCTAGGACAGCCAGGGGTACACAGAGAAACCCTGTCTCGAAAAACCAAAAAAAAAAAAAAAAAAATTTCTTTTCATTTTCTGTGCATGGGTGTCTTGCCTGTATGTATGTGTGTCTGTGCACTGTATGTATGTATGTATGTATGTGCACTGTATGCATGTGTGTCTGTGCACTTTGTGCATGCCTGGTATCAGAAGAGGATATAGGATGCCCTAGAATCTGAAGTTACAGATGGTTGTGAGCTGCTATGCATGCTGGGAATTAAACCCAGAACCTGAAAGCCAGTGCTCTTAATGGCTATGCCATTTCTTTAGCCCCACGGATTGTCATCTGACAGTTACTGTCTACTAATGCTGAGATATAGAATTTCTTCTAGCTTTGTGTCTCCTGAAGTTTACTTATTCTTAGTGTCCTAGTGTGACTGCTTCTTTCATATTATGTAGGAAACACTATGCTAACAAAAATTGTTTGTTGAAATAAATCAAGGCCTAAAAGTAGAATTGTCTTCCTTAAAAGTAAAATTTTATGGATTCTTCCAGACATCTGGAAGCCTGAAATGCCATTATCATTTTTGAAATTTAAAGAACAGATGCACCAGGCAGTGGTGGCGCACAATGAGTTTGAGGCCAGCCTGGTCTACAGAGTGAGTTCCAGGACAGCCAGGGCTACACAGAGAAACCCTGTCTTGAAAACCAAAGAAAAAAAAAAAAAAAAAAAAAAAAAAAAAAAAAAAAAAAAAAAAAAGAAAGAAAGAAAGAAAAAGAACAGATGCAAACACTACTGGGACATTTCCCCAGGCTAATCATAAGGTTTACTTCTCTAAAGCATTCTATGGATTAGGAACTCAGCACACAGTGGGGCAGGCTGACTGCTCTATCATGTCCAGAGCAGTGGCTTTCAACCTTTTATGCTGCGACCCTTTTAATACAGTTCTTCATGTTGTAGTGACCCTCAACCATAAAATTTTTTTCGGTGCTACTTCATAACTGTCATTTTGCCAGTTGTGAATTGTAATGTAAATCTCTGTGTTTGCCGATGGTCTTGGTCTTATCTAATGGTCTCTTCACAGGGGTCGAGACCCACAGGTTGAGAACCACTGGTCTAGACCCTCACCTGGGATGTCTATAGGCTGATGATAACTCAACGGGGCAGGCTGGAAGCAGGTGAGGCTTTCACTGACACCCAACATTGTGTGTTGCCTCGGACTGGCCAGGCTTCCTCAGTGTGTAGGCGTCTCATCTGGGTTACTTTTGCACGGCTGTAGGCAAAACACCCAAGAGAGAAAACTCAAGAGAATTCATTTGGGCCCACGGTTTCAGAGATTTCAGTCCACACAGCTGGCGAGGTATGGGGGTGGTAACCACCTAGTCCTGGTGCCAGAGGCTGGTCACATGACTGAAGACCGGGATACCAAAGGGGACAGGCGTCGGGCTGCCTGAGTGAACTCAAAGGCTGGGCCCCAGTGACCCACTTGATCAGCTTGACCCCACGAGCCTCCCTGTAAATAGTGCTTCCGGTCCGGAGACAAGCATTCAAGCTCATGGAAGACGTTCAGATTCAAACTACAGTTAACCTCTAAGTAATTATAAAGCTACAGAAGCAAATGACTCCAGAAGCCAGAACAGGCTGGAGAGGCTGGGCATGATGGGAGCAGAGACCAGAGCACTGACTGGAAGCTGAATGGCCGGCTAGCCTGGAGTACACAGAGAAGCAGAAACAAGAGAGACCCTGGTTTGACAAGGCTGAATGAGAAAACTGACTTTGAAAAGTTGTTCTTTAAGCTGAACAGTGGTGGTGCACACCTTTAGTCCAAACACTTGGGAGGCAGAGACAGGTAGAGTTTGAGGCCACCCTGGTCTACAGAGCAAGTTACAGGGCAGCCAAGGCTATACATAGAGAAACCTTGTCTTGAAAAACAAAACAACATGGGCTGGAGAGATGGCTCAGCTGTTAGGAGCACTGACTGCTTTCCCAAAGGTTCTGAGTTCAATTCCCAGCAACCACATGGTGACTTACAACCATCTGTAATGGGGATCTAATGCCATCTTCTGGTGTGTCTGAAGCTATAGCGTACTCATATAAGTAAAATAAATCTTTTTTTTTTAAAGAAAAACAAAACAACAACAGAAAGAAAGAAAAAAGCTGACCTCTGATCTCTCTCTGTGTGATCCAAAAGTGTGATATGCATATGCACATGTATACACACCAATAAATAATAAATAAATAGAACATGCTAGAAGCCACAGTCCGCTTCACATAGCCTGTCCTGCTGTCCCTGCAGGCCAGCTGCTGAGCCCTGTATACACCTAGGTGGGGCAGCTGAGGCGGTTGGAGACTTACCCAAGGGTTCCGTCTGCCAGCCAGCCCGTTGTGCACACTGCGGAGGCGCAGTCCTGGACCACCCTCTTCAGTTCTCCAGCAGACACCAGGTGGGCACCCCTGCTTCTGCAGGAGAGTCGAGCTGCCTCGAGGTCCAGGCCCTGAGAGCCATTCTGAGAGTCCAGCACGAAGAGCTTCCCTGTGCGGGATGAGAGGGATAGGTGAGGTCCGAGGCACTGCGAAGGAAGCACCATGGTTGTCTGCAGACACTGGTGCACACCAGCCCTGGGCCCTGTGGCCCAAGAGGGCTTCAAGCCCATGAGCTTAAATCCTCCTCCTGCCTTGTCTTCCTGTCTGTCTGAAGAAGCGTGGGACACGGTGTTTCACTGGCTCTAGTCTACTATAAACAAATCGACAAGCAAAAATGTAACTGGGGTGCGGAGATAGACTGGTTGGTTAGCTGTTTGCCTTGAAGGTTTAACGGCCCCAAGTTTGATCTGTAGAAACCACAAAAAAATAAAGCCAAGTGTTGGCTTATAATTCCAGCATTGAAGGGGTGGAAACAGATAGCTTATGGGCTCACTGGCCAGCCAGCCTGGCTGTTTATGTAGTATGTATATATGTGTGTGTTGTGTATGTGTCTGTATGTGTGTGTGTGTGTGATGTGTGTGGTGTGTCTGGGGGGGGTATGGGTGTGGATTTGCTTCATTTAATCCTTCCTCCAAAAAAGCTGTGCAAAGGCTCAGCACCATGGGTCCCTTGTGTGGGCGTCTTGGTGCCCAGGATTCTCAGTGCCATCCTCACTGCTCCCTTCTGCCTCCCTTGCCCTGTGGTGTCCCTGACATAGCGGGGTCTTTACTTCTCCTGGTTCTTTGTCTTAGGACACTACAGGGACTCACCACAACCAAATCACTTGTGTCTGCTAGCTTCTGTCCTGCTGTGAAAGACAAGGGCATCACCTGTCACACCCTGATTCCCTGAAGCCCATCTGTCTATGGGTGTGTGGCCACAAAAGAGCTTGGGGTATATTGTATGTGTGTGTGTGTGTGTGTGTGTGTGTATGTATGTATGTGTGTGTGTGCATGTGTGTGTGTATGTGTGTGTATGTGTGTATGTGTGTATGTGTATATGTGTGTGTATGTGTGTATGTGTGTGTATGGATGTGTGTGTATATGTGTATATGTATGTGTGTGTATGTGCGTGTGTATGTGTGTGTGCATGTGTATGTGTATGTATGTATGTGTATGTATGTGTGCATGTATGTGTGTGTATGTGTATGTATGTGTATGTATGTGTGTGCATGTGTGTATATATGTGTATGTGTGTATATGTGTATGTATGTGTGTGTGCATATGTGTATATGTATGTGTATATGTGTGTATGTATGTGTGTATGTGCGTGCGTATGTATGTGTGTATGTGTGTGTATGTATGTGTATGTGTGTATATGTGTGTATATGTGCGTGTGTATGTATGTGTGTGCATATGTGTATGTGTATGTATGTGTGTATATATATGTGTATGTGTGTATATGTGTGTGTGTGTATGTGTGTGTGAGACCATGAATGGAGGGAGAGGTGGGAACTCAGCCTGAAAGCAAGGGAGAGGAGCTTCCAAGGGGGGAAAAAAAAGTGGCTTGGGGGAGCATGGTGGCCACCAGCAGCCACTCAGAGGGACAAAGGAATCCCTGGAAGCTCTATTCAGTTCCAGATTGTTGTGCTAACTGACAGTTTAGGTTAGTGGTTCTCAACCTGTGGGTCTTGACCACCTTGGGGCAGAATGACCCAATGGTTACTAAGACCTTTGGAAAACGCTGAGATTTACATTATGATTCACAACAGCAGCAATGTTACAGTTATGAAGTAGCAAAGAAATAATTTTATGGTTGGGGTCACCACAACATAAGAAACTGTATTAAAGGGGCACAGCATTGGGAAGGTTAAGAACGGCTGATTTAGATGCAATGCCCCCCCCCATGATGTTTTCATTAATGCTTTGATTTTTTTTTGTTTCTGTTTTTGTTCTTGGTTTTGGTTTTGTTTTTTGTTTTTTTTTTTCCGAGACAGGGTTTCTCTGTGTAGCCCTGGCTGTCCTGGAACTCACTCTGCAGACCAGGCTGGCCTCAAATTCAGAAATCCACCTGCCTCTGCCTCCCAAGTGCTGGGATTAAAGGCGTGCACCACCACTGCCCCACTAATGCTTTGATTTTTATACAACATATTTTGATGGTAGCCACCCCCCTTCCCCACCCGCTCCCAGCTCCTCCCAGCCCTACCTCCTGCCCATTCAGCTTCTGGTCTCTCAGCACACTGAGTCCCAGTTTGAACTGGCTGACTAGCAAAGCGCCTGACCTGGCTGCTGTGCGAGGTGTCACTTCCTTGAAGAAACTGGCTTCCCTCTCCTAGCAACAGTTAGACGCCAGTTCTTCCCCCGCTGGGGGTGAAACTTTTGTGCCTACCTCCTCACTCCAAGCCAAGATTTGGTCTGGTGTGAGCTTGTATCCACCTTGTGTATATCGTCAGAACTGCTGTGAGTTAGTGTGTATCTGATATGTTGTGTTTGGAAAATACCGTTGCCTTGAAGTCCACCCCCGCCTCTTACTCCTGCAGTCCTGTCTGCCTTGTCTTTCACAGAGCTCCCTGAGCCTTAATGAGCATTTCTCTTTCAAATAACAAAAGAAAAAGACAGCCGGGCGGTGGTGGCACACACCTTTAATCCCAGCACTTGGGGGGCAGTGGCAGGTGGATTTCTGAGTTCGAGGCCAGCCTGGTCTACAGGTGAGTTCCAGGACAGCCAGGGCTACATAGTGAGATACTGTCTTGAAAAATAAACAAAGAAACAAAACAAAACCCAAAAAAGAAAGGAAGAAGAAGGGCCAAAAGAACAACCAAAATCTTTGCAAAATTAACCCAATTTTGAATGTTCCTTTATTTTCTCAAGACCTGAAATCACTTGGGGCTGATCACATGATCCCATGCTGCCAACCCCAGTGACCTGACCTCCTAAGGCCCTAACCCACATGGTCCAAGGGAGAGAACCAACTCCCACCATTGTCCTCCCCCCTCCACTTGCTTTCACGTTCCCTCCACACAAAGTGAGATCTAAGAATGTGACAACATTTCTAAAAAATAGTTATTTTGAATCTCCCCACAAGAAAAACTCAAACCCAAAGATTTCACTATCAAAGCAAACAAGAAAAGGGTATTTTACAGAGCCCCAAATCCTTTTAGACAAGAAAGAAAGAAGCCACATTCCCATTCATGAAGGATGAAACAGACCTGGATCCTAATGCCTGTCACCAAATTCCAATGCCATGGTTCTCTGAGCATCTTTATCTTTCCATCTCCTCAGAGACTGAAGTTGCCGTTGTGTTCACCAAGCTGACCACAGCTCTCCTTGGTGTTTTGTATGTTTATTTGGTTGGTTGATATAGTTTGGTTTGATTTTTCTCTAGACAGGGTTTCTCTGTGTAGCCCTGGCTGTCCTGGAACTTACTTTGTAGACCAGGCTGGTCTCAAACTCAGAAATCCGCCTGCCTCTGCCTCCCAAGTGCTGGAATCAAAGGTGTGTGCCACCACGCCTGGCTACCTAAGGTTCCCTGATAGAAGAACCCATTTCTCTTCCTCACTCTGCCTTGGTCAGTGAGGTCATTACCCGGTATGCAGTAGTTACTCTGTAAACCTAGACTGCATTCGAGAGTCTTCTTCTGACGTCATCACCAAACAGTTCATTCGCATTTAGTTACTATGAAAGGTTTTTTTTTTTTTTCCCATTTCAAAAATCAAAAGATAAGGTTTTAGGAGATTACTCAGTTGGGGAAAGCGCTTTGCTGCTCTAGTCTGAGGACTTGAGGTCAATCCCTAGCTTCCACACAGGCAGGCAAAATGGCTCAGGGGGTGAGGGAGCTTGCCTCATGAACGTGATGACATGAGTTTGATCCTCGAACCCCAGTAAATGTAGAAAGAGACAAAAGACTCCCAAAAGTTGTCTTTGACCACCACTTGTGAATGTGATAGGTGCCCTACCCTCCATAACATAAAGTCTGAGTATGGCTACCCATTTTTGGAGTCCCAGCACTGGGGAAGTGGAGACAGGGGAATGCCTGGGACTTGATGACAAGTTTGCTCCCAGTTCATTGAGAGACCCTGCCTCAAAAACCAAGGTGGGAAGGGCAGAACTCAGCGGTTAAGAGCACAAACTGCTTTTGCAGAGGGCCAGAGTTTGGGTCGCAGCACCCACACAAGGTGGCTTACAACGCTTGGAACTCCACCCATATCACCGGTCTCAGAAACTCCTATACTCATATGCATGTACACACACACACACACACACACACACACTATAATTACAAAAATTAAAAAATAAAAATATTTTTTAAACCCCCCAAAAACTAGAAGGGATTAAGGAAGACATTTGCCACTGACTGCTGGGCTCCACAAGAAGCATGCATGGGCAACCTGTACATGCACATATGAAAAACAAAGTAAAATGCAGAAATACAGTGGTCCCTGCACTTTGTGTATGTGAGACATGTTGGATTAGTCACACATTTACTAAATGTTTTTGTTTAAATTTTAAATTTTTAAAATTTATTTTATGTGAGTACACTGTCACTGTCTTCAGACACACCAGATCCCGTTACAGATGGTTGAGAGCCACCATGTGGTTGCCGAGACTTGAACTCAGGACCTCTGGAAGAACAGTCAGTGCTTTAACTGCTGAGCCATCTCTCTAGCACCTAAATTTTAATTTTTTAAGAGACTGGGTTTTTTTTGTCCAAATTTCTTCAAATATCTATAATAATGATTCTCAGCTAAACAGTCAATCCCCCTTCTCTCTGCATAGACTCAGATAAATAGGTGTGTGGGAGGCCGGTAAGCACAGACACGGGGAGGAATCTGTCCACAATACGCTTTATGACTCTTCCATGGCTCCACTATGCAATAGACGGCTTAGCATGTGGAGTTCTCTTAAAATGAAGTGTGCTCATAATTCTCCATAGGCCAAGTGGAGAGAGGAAAAAGGAAGGTGTGTGTATGTGTGTGTATATGTGTGTATGTGTATGTATGTGTGTATATGTGTGTATGTGTGTATGTGTGTGTGTATGTGTGTGTATGTGTGTGTATGTATGTGTATGTGTGTGTATATGTGTGTATGTGTGTGTGTGTATGTGTGTGTATGTGTGTGTATGTATGTATGTGTGTGTATGTGTATGTGTGTGTATGTGTGTGTATATGTATGTATATGTGTGTGTATATGTGTGTGTATGTGTGTGTATGTGTGTGTATGTGTGTGTATGTGTATGTGTGTATGTGTGTGTATGTGTGTATGTGTGTGTATGTGTGTGTGTATGTGTGTGTGTGTGTGTGTGTGTGTGTGTGTGTGTAGGGCGGGATAGGAAGCGTTTCCAGCAAGAACAAACACCCACACTGGGGCTCCTCAGTTTCCCCTTGCTTGATGACAATCCTGCCTTCTATTTTCTCTGCCCCTCCCCAAGCCAGATAGGCACAAAACTTTGGTCTTTATCCATGTGGCATTCCACTTAGGCGTTCATAATGGGGTGAAACTCGATAACACATCATGGAAAGAGATTTTGGTTGAAGGAATTAAAATTGGAACAAAAGTAGACATTGTTCAAAAGTTAATACTAGCCCCAACCCTTCTACGTGCATTCTTTAAAATCAGTTGAATTTTCATAACTCAACATCAGGCCGGAAATCCCAAAGCATTACCAATGGACATACTGCAAAGGGGTTTCATGCGGCAGTGATGGAATGTTCTAGAATTAGATGTGCAAGCATTGTACAACAAAATAAAACCGCAGCTCTACATTTTTAAATGGTATTTTTTGTGAGGCATATTTAGATTTCTAAAAACAATCTTTAAATTATTATTATTTTTTTAATTTTAAAAAATTGGGGCTGAGGCTATGGTTCAGTGGTGGGATATTTCCACAGCACTGCCACATAAATTAATTGGTAACTAACTCATTAACAACCTTTAGAGTTAAAAATGTTCCTTCTTAACGCTTAAAGACATGGCCAGGGTGCCCAAGCTCTTACTTAGACACATTACAAACCTGGCGCCAGTAGAGCCTGTGGAGAGACACAGTGTCCCCTCACCGCCTTCTCAAGCACCAGGGGTTTCTTTTCCTGATCTTCATCGCTTATACTTTACCAAATTAAAATAACTATATTTCAATCACACAGAGCTTTCTAAATCAGCCGAGGGCTCTTCTCCCCTATTGGTTCAGGTTGTACTAAGGATGGACTTTCTAGAAACCCTCTGCGGCTGCCTGAGGACAGCAGGCTCCCTTCACATCCTCGTTCAGAGGGGTTTTGTTTCGACATCTAAACAAGCTGAATTAGCTTTTCAAACGGAAATTGTATTGACACAGGGCTCTAATCCCACCAGTTTAAGGCAAGCATCAAAAGTCGAATTCAAGGGCCAGTGAGATGGCTCAGTGGTGAGGGTGCTTGCTGCCAAGCCTTATGACCCGAATTCTACCTCAGGGACCCACGTAGTGCATCGGGAAGGAGTCAATCCAACTGGTCTTCTGACTTCCACACTCATACTGTGGCAAGCATGCGTGTAAACACCCCTTCCCGGATTTGTACAATTAAAATTGAATTCGGATCTTAAAAACAAAGTAAAACACAGAGAATAAATACTAAATGTTTCAAAATTTAAAAGCTGAATTCGGGTCCAATAAGACAAAGTGGGTCTGGACGCTACCTGGTTTTCCATCTCCTGTCCCAAGGCGTCTACCTCCATCTGGCAGCTGGGCTCCCGCCCTGCTGTCTGTTTTTAAATCGTGTGTCCCACGTCCTCCAAAACCCCCAAGCGCCTCAGCTCGAGCTGTGTCCTCTACCCGGGACGTCCTGCTTCCCTGTTGGCTCGGGGCATTGGTCCCCACTCAAGATCTTCCCGGACAACCCGCAGATTTTCTAACCTCAGCCTCGGGGAGGAGCACCCACTTAACAGACGTTGAGAGACGAGGAAGGTGAAAAATCAATCCCAGGAGGGGAAGTTCGAGGGCCGCCTAGACGTGACTCTAGAGCTTTCTCTCGGGGGCAGGAGGTGGCGGGGAGCAGGGGAAAGGCCAGGGCCGGAGATGCTGGGGCGCAGGGTGGCCAGTCCCAGGCAGCATCTCGGGCCGGTTGGCCTCCTCCGGGCTGCGGACACTCACCCTCGGCGCCCACGGGGCGCGGCTGCAGAGCCAGCAGGAGCAGCGCGGCGCAGAGCGCAGGCAGGCTGCGGGGCGCCGGCCATCGCGGCCCCGCGCTCATGGTGGTAGCGTTGGCGGGCTGCGCGCGGCCAGAGAGATCCGCGGGATGTTGGTACCACGGCCGGGGATGCTGCGGGAATCGCAACCGGAGCGCTGGGACCCGCGAAGTCCCGGGGGTCTCGGTGGCGCCACCCAGGCGGCTGCAGTCCGGCTCCGCCTTCGCGCCTGGCACCTGGGAGCTGTGGTGCCAAAAGGGGCTGCGCCCGGGGTCCGGAGGGCGGGCAGTGGGTACCCCCGAGGGGAGGACCGTTGCCACGCAGGGTTGACTGGGCGCAGGCTTATAGACAGAACCTTCTTTAAACGAACCGTTTTTTTTTTTTAATGAAGAAGGGAAGCTGCTGATTTGCTAGCCTCGGTGCTCTGGGCAGCGAGCTCCTCGGTCCTATTAGGAAAAGGCTATCTTGGGGCTAGGGATGTGGCTCAGTTGGCAGAGGGTTTGCCTGGCAGGCACGGGCCCTGAGTTCTATGCCCCAGCACCGCGGAGAACCGGGCGTGGTGGCAATCGCTGATAATCTCAGCACACAAGGAGGATGGCAGAGGTAGAGGGAGAGCATCTAATTTAAGTATTTCCTTCAAAGGCGTTTCCTTACATCACCCTAGCATTCCTGAACATCTTTACCGTTCAGATCTTGGTGACTCCCAGAGCACGTGGAATTCCCAGGTTTGGAGAGTGAGTGATCTGAGAAGCTACACTCTTAAGCATCTTGGTAAATCAGCCCTAAGGTTGGTCCCACTTGGGACAGAAGATCTCTCCAGTTCACGGGGTCCTGTCTCTCCGGCTCACTGGAGAGCACATAAACCCAGCTCTCTTGCCTGGCCCGGTGGCCAATGTCCCTGTAAAACTGGCATTCTGGAGTCTAAGGCAGGGGAATTACTACCAGTTCCAGGCCAGCATGGGCTACATAGCAAGACCCTGTCTCAATTACTCAATCAATAGAGAATAATAGCATTGTTAAGGTTACTACAGCAATGGTTCTGTGCAGCTTGTAAGTCCCCTTCATATCAATGTACGCAGCCAATAAATGAGTATCGTGTGCCCTTAATATGTGCTAGATGATAACAATCCCATAGTTTGTCCTTTTGAAAAGTCCTGTTTTAGGCTAAATGCTAAGGGATAAGCAAGAGCTTGGCGCTAAACCATGAGTAACTAACTGTCCGCAGTTAGGGAGCTAGGACACAGACATGGGAAGAATTCGCTTTTCACAGTATGGTCTGAGATTTGAACCACATTGGGCAGAAGACAGACATCATTTTTCAGCTCACATTATTTACACGAGCCAAAGCTAGTCTGGAACTCACTATTTTAGCCCAGATTAACCTCAAACTCACATCCCTTCATGTATGCCCCCATGGATAGTGAGTGCTACTGTAGCCCAGGGGTTCACACAACTTTCATGTGTGTGTGTGTGTGTGTGTGTGTGTGTGATGTGTTAAACTCAGGTCTTAAGATTAGACGGCAAGTGCCCTTAACCCAAACCATCTTGCTAGCCACCACATAACTTTCAGATTACAATAAAAAGATGGCAACTCTCCCCCAAGCAGCCAGCACGGGTTAATCCCGTTAGGTGGTTAAGTTTCCCATTTAAAACATAGATATTTGAGGGTGTTAATGGAGCAAGGGCCGATAATCATTCCCTTGTAAGTATAAATGAACTTACCTAGCTACTTTTAGTTTAGCAGTTGGCAAGACAACCTAGGGGCTAGAAGAGACACAGATTTCACATGTCTGGGCTAGAAGAGACACTGAAAGCTGCCTGCGAGGATGCCAGGAGACCCATCTGACGGCAGCGCCTGCTAACATCATAGAAGTCATTTTGAAACTCACTACCTAACCCCGATGGCATTTTAAACATTATCTTTGCTCAGGTTTGTCTTGGCCTGTCCTCCTCCTGGGAAATGGTATGTTCTAGAGGTATAATTTGTGCAAGCACTGGGGGAAAACTGTCCCGCTGTCTCCCATGAGCGTGTGCTTGCCTCCTGTCCCAGACAGCAGTGGGATATCTATACAGAAGAAACAAAAACGGACATCCACAGAAAGATCTGTTCAGAACCGCTCATAGTTCCCTCATCTGCACCGATCAGGGGCAGCTTCGGCATCATCAGTGAATGAACAGGGTGACACATGGCGACGTGTTCTAGTGGAATAGAAGACCTCTAGCAAGGAGAAGATCAAACAAAGCGCAGTACAAAAGGGCTGGACACTTGCCCAGCGTACGTGAAACCTCGGGTTCAACCCCAGTGTGGTCATCTGCGGGGACTGGGTGCAAGCCTTCAATCCCAGCATCTTCAGATGCAGAGGCTCGAGGTTCAAGGGTTAGAAGTTCAAGGTCATTCTTAGCTGAATCAAATACAGCCTGAGCCTACAAAAAGTATCCTAAAAACAGGCCAGCAAGAAGTCCCAAACGCAGAGGGCGCTTGCCCAGAAGTCTCTATCTGATACAATTCCTGCAGCCCACACGGTGGAAGGAGAGAGCCAGCTCCCTTGGGTGGTGCTCTGACCTCCACATTCAAATTGGGGCAAACACATCCACACATCCACAAATAAACCAATATTAAAAACACACACATGAAATAAATAAAACCAAATATGGAGATGATGAAGCCAAATGCAAAAAGGTTCGTCCATATGATTCCATTGATGTGAAGTTTGATTCAAAAAGTGGGAAAAAAAAAAACCAAACCCAGCCAGGTATGGTGTAGCTCAACTTTAATACGGATGTTTGGGAGGCAGACAGTAGGAGCTCTTAGGGGTTCAAAGCCAGCCTGGTCTACAGCTATGGCTACATAGTGCAACCCTGTCTCAAAAATACATATATACATAAGTACATATGTATATACATACCTGCATACACACATACATATGTACATACATACATTTTTTTTAAAGGAAAAAAATGAGAGAGGAGAAGGCCTGTTGTGCTGGGTAGCTACCTCCTGCAGTGGCTCCAACCCCTCCAGAAGGGGAAGGATGCTAAGACTCAAAGACTCAGGAAGCCCCAAGCTTCGGAAACTTAAACAAACCCGGGAAACTTGCAAAAGTTCCACGATCCGGCGCCAAGGTTTGGTAAGCAGCAAGCAGGTGCGAAGGGAGAGGAGGCTCTGGTGCGGCTGCAGGCCGAGCGGGAGCCTCAGGGTTGTCAACTCAGGCTGGGGCGGGCCCTTCGGGGATGCAGCTGAGCTGCCTGACACTGCAGGCCAGAGCAGGAGCCTCAGGGTTGTCACTCAGGCTGGGGCGGGCCTTTCGGCGATGCATCTGAGCTTGCGTGACACATGCTCCAGAGAATAACCCAAATAAACTCAGCTGGCTCTTCAAGCTAGACTGGGGCCGAACTTTTTCTTTAATCTGTCGATAATGCCCTCCCTATCTGGGGTGACTAGACATCTGTTCCTGTCTCCCCAGGAAGGCCTCCACACTAGCAGCCACGCCAAAGTTGCTCAGAGGGACAGGAATACAAGTCTGAAGAATGTCCCCTCGCCGGAGAACCATGATGATCACACGAGTGTGGATATGTGTCAAAGCCCACTGTATTATACATTTGGAGTATACAGTATTCACTGAATAGTTTTATTCCACCAGTAATTGATGAAATACTTCAAAAATAATACATTCACACTGGATGTTGGTGACGCATGCCCTTCAGGAATCTCTGAGTTTGAGGCTAGCCTGGTCTAGAGTTCCAGGCCAGCTTGGTCTACAGAGCAAGTTCAGGACAGCCAGGGCTACACAGAGAAACCCTGTAATAATAAACACACAAACATAATGATGGTGATGATGGTGATGATGATGATGATGATGATGATGATGATGATGAATTTACTTATCTGAGGGGCAAAAACACTGAAAAGACCACATACTGAGATGTGGGCGGGGCTAAGGGATGCTGCTGGTCCCGGGGTGGAGCTACTGGGACTGGGATGGGAGGTTGCTCTGTTACCAAGAAACAGAGCTATAGTCTGGGAAATTACTTAATGGGAAAAGAGCATGTGTAAACAGGAGAACCCAGGTTCAGTTCCCCAGCACCCACAAAACATCTGGGCACAGCCCCTGTAGTCAGCCACTGTTGGGCCAGAGAGGCAGATCCTGGGCATGCGCACTGGGCGGCAGTTGAGCCTGCTGGCTCTCAGGTTTCACGGAGAGACCCTATTCGAGTTTGCTTTTCTTTTCTGCTGAGGTAACGCACTGACCAAAAGAAACCTGGGAGCAAGTCACAGTGACAGGGACATGACCCAGAAGGTCACATCACACCCACAACTGCCCTGGTGGGGGTGGGCTTGGTTGGGGCTAGTTGTGGGTTTTGTCTGTTTCTTTGCCAAGTTGATGCCATATCCAGTTATCTGGGACAAGGAACCTCAGTTGAGGAGAGGCCTCCATAACACTGGTCTGTAGGCATGCCGGTGGAGCATTTCATGATTAATGATTGACATGGGAGGGCCCAGCTGACTATGGGCAGTGCCACCCGTGGGCAGGGGTCCTGACAGGTACGGGAGGAGAAATCCAGGAGAGCAAGCAAGCAAATGTGTGTGCACTCATTTCTCTCTGCTTTAAACTATTGTCTAAGTTAGCTTTCTACTGCTGTAATAAACTCCAGTGGCAACTTGGGGAGTGTCTTAGTTAGGGTTTTATTGCTGTGAAGAGACACCGTGACTTCGGCGATGCTTATAAAAGAAAACGTTTAGTTGGGGCTGACTTACAGTTTCAGACGTTTAGTCAGTCCATTATCATCATGGTGGGAAGCAGGCAGACATGGTGCAGTAGGAGCTGAGAGTTCTACAATTGGATCCCCAAGCAGTGGGAAGATAGTGTGACACTGGGCCTGACTTGAGTTTTGAAGCACCCCCACCCCACCCCCCGAAAGCCCGCCCTCAGTGACACACTTCCTCCAACAAGGCCACACTCACTCCAAGGCCAACCCACTCTACTACAAGACACACCCACTCTACCACAAGGCCACACCCACTCTACCACAAGGCCACACCCACTCCAAGGCCAACCCACTCCACCACAAGGCCACACCCACTCCAACAAGGCCACACCCACTCCAACAAGGCCAGCCACACTGCCTAATAAAGCACCTCCCTACGAGCCTATGGGGGCCATTTCCATTCAAACCACCACAAGGAAGAAAGGGTTGGTTTATCTTATAGTTTACAGTCCATGATTCAGGGAGATCAGGGTTGGAGCACAAGTCAGGAACCTAGAGGCAGGCGCTGGTGTAGAGGGCATGGAAAGAATGCTGCTTACTGTCTTGTCCCAACCACTAACTTAAGACATGCCCACAGCCTCCCTACTGTAGACACTCTCTCACTGAGACTCTTCTTCCCAAGTGATTCTAGGTTGTGTCACAGTCAGTCTGAAGCCATCACGGAGCCGGCATGAAATGGCTGCTTGCACATGGCCTGGGTCCCTTGCTGCTCATTCCTTTCTGTAACATGTCTGGAGCAGTGGGTGTCCCTCTCATGACCCTGACATCAGCCGGCATGTGATTGACACCTGTCTCTAGCTACAGGCGCAGACTCACCGAGACAGTGAGTATGTTCGCTGTGGGCAAGCTGCTTCTGAGGAAGTGGGAATGAGCTGTTTACCGGGATTAACAGACACACCGTGGGCATCAGAGTGTGTGTTGACTTCTTCCAGCAAAGACTGCGACACCCAGGACAGCAGCGTCATTCGGCATAGATAGGATGCTGGGCAAGTTTGATTGTAAGTAACTAATACTTTTCCATATTCGTCTGGTGGACAGGAAGGGATACTGTGAAGGAGCAGATGTCCTGGCTCAGGTGTCTTAGCTACGCACAGGCTCTCAGTATCCAATCCAGCCTACTACTGAGCCAGTGTTTTCATTGCTCTGAGGAACTTCCTATGGCTGGTGAGATGGCTCATCAGCTAGGGGTGCTTGCCGCCAACCCTGATGACCTGAGTTCAATTCTCAGGTAATGCCCACATGCATGTGCATGTGCAAACACACACACCTAATTAAAAATTTTAAAATGTCTGGTATAGTGATATACACTTTTAACCCTATCACTCTGAAGGTACAGGCAGGTGGAGCTCTGTGAGTTCAAGGCTAGCCTAGTCTACATAGAGATTCCAGTGCAGCCAGAGTGTCATAGCAAGACTTTATTGAAAACAAACAAAACTAACAATAACAAATGACAAAAACCCTAAAATGTTAAAAAAAAATTAAAAATAAATATGGACGGTATAATTAACTCAATCCAGCCTGGCTCTGGGCTCCAATCCTTCACCATGCTGTGTCTGCCGGAACCCCCTCTGCCACTGCCTCCGCCTTCGGTTTCTATCTTCTGTCCGTCTCTCCAGGATCTCACCATCTGCTGAGCCCTTGCTCCAGGATGTCTTGGTTTCCAGGGAAGCTTTTTCTGTACCGTCTCCTCCTTCCTGTGTGCTTTGTTTTAAGAGACAAGTTTTTGACATGGAACCCTGGATAGCCACAGCCTAGCTGTGCCAGAGACTCAACCTCCTGAGTGCTAGCGTTCGAGGTGTATGTCGCCGTGGTCACCGTCAGCTCCCCCAGCTCTGTTTTCTTTTGTTCTGGCACAGTACCCTTTCCTGTTCTATTTCTTAGAGCCTCACTGTTGTTCTTTATTCTTTTTAAAGATGAAGCTGGCTTCTCTGAAACTCTCGGGTTCAAAGGATCCTCCTCTGTCTCCAAATAAGCCAGGTCCGTAGGTCCCTACTTCCAGCTTTGCTCCATGTTCCTGAATACAACGCCCTAGCTCCACAAGACCAGTAGGGTTAGTTTGGGGGGATTATTTTTTTTCAAGATTCATTTATTTATTGTATGTAAGTACACTGTAGCTGTCTTCAGACACACCAGAAGATGGCATCAGTGGCATCAGATCCCATTACAGATGGTTGTGAGCCACCATGTGGTTGCTGGGAATTGAACCCAGGACCTCCAGAAGAGCAGTCAGTGCTCTTAACCACTAAGCCATCTCTCCAGTCCCAGGGAGATTTTTTTTTTTTTTTTAAGACAGTGATCTTAAAAAAGTGGCAGTGGCACTGGCTGGCTCAGAACTCACTATGTAGACCAGGCTGGCCTCAAACTCACAGACATCCTTCTGCCTCTGCTTCTTGAGTCCTGGGATTAAAGGCGTGTGGCACCACACCAGGCCAGTGCTCATGAGGCCGCTTGAGGGACAAGGGTGCAAACTGCCACTCAAATCCCAAAAGCTCTCCATTTTAAACATAGGTGTTTTTTTTTTTTTTTCTTTTTTTTTTTTTTCGAGACAGGGTTTCTCTGTGTAGCTTTGGCTGTCCTGGAACTCACTCAGTAGACCAGGCTGGCCTCGAACTCAGAAATCCGCCTGCCTCTGCCTCCCAAGTGCTGGGATTAAAGGCGTGCGCCACCACCGCCCGGCCAATAGGTGTTTTTAAAACTTACATGAAGGGGTGTGGGCTTTAAGACCCTAGTCCTAGCTGCCTGGAAGCCAGACTTCCACTAGCAGCCTTCGGGTGAAGATGTGGAACTCTCAGCTCCTCCTGCACCATGCCTGCCTGGATGCTGCCACGCTCTCGCCTTAGTGATAATGGACTGAACCTCTGAACCTGTAAGCCAGTCCCAATGAAATGTTGTCATTATGAGAGTTGCCTTGGTCATGGCATCTGTTCACAGCAGTAAACCCTAACTAAGACACAGGCTAGGCACTCTCTCCCTGTCAGAAGGTGAACCATCACCACGTTGCTATGAGAGTTCCCCACATTACTTCTTCACTACGGCCACCAACGCGCTTACCACGAGGGTTCGATGAATCACACTTTCACAAGTGTGTCCCAGAAGTGACGCAGAGAAGGAATGAAAGTTCCGGAGCTTAACAGATCTCTGCACCATATTTGTAGTGCCCTGAGACTTCCCATTGAGTAGCAGCTAAGTCAGAGCAAAATACAGCTCTCACCTTACAGGGAACAGAGACAGTCTGTTCTGGAGCCATTTGAATGACCATGGCCAAGAACTCGGATTTAGGCTACCCCAAATTCCATGTTCCAATGTGGAGTCAGTTCTAGAGTTTTACAGAACAAAGAACATTGTGAGTCAAGGCAAGTTTAAAATACATTACTGAGTCCATCGGTGTGATGGTTGGAATGAGAATGGTTCCCATAGGCTAATATGCTTGAGTGTTTGGTCCCCAGTTGGTGGAACTGTTTGGGAAGGATTAGGAGGTGTGGTCTTGTTAGAGGAGGTGTGTCACTGGGAGTGACTTTGAGATTTCAAAAGCTCACACCATTCCCAGTTAGCTCTCTGCTTCCTGTTTATGGATCAGTAGCTCTCAGCTACTGAGGCAGTTTCATGCCTGCCTGCCTGCCTGCCTGCCTGCTGCCTGCTTAACTTGTCTGTCTACTGCCTGCCTGCCTGTCTGCTGCCTGCCCGACTGCCTGCCTGCCTGCCCGACTGCCTGCCCCTTAGCCTTAACCCAGTGAACTTTGCCTACCCTGGATATTCTTACCCCCACCCCAAGGTTTTATACAAAACCATTCTTTACCCTGAGTAAAGCGGAGGTGCCTCTCTGAAGCTTATCCCAGAGATAAGTCTGTCCTCTGTTGTGCTCACTGGTCTCCTAACTCTGCTCCTGTCATCGACCCTGGAGGAGAAGGGAGGACCACATGCCACCACGTTGGTTATGAACTCTCCTATCCTCTGAATCTGTGTGCCTCAGATTAAATGCTTCTTTTATAGGTTTCCTTGGTCATGGTGTAGAAGCTATGGGCCCCAGGTGCTCACTGGTGACATTCTTAGCTTGGGGACCTGCAACATTCCAACCCTTCCACACCACTGCACGTTTCTTGTTTGACTGGTTGATTTGGGATTTGTTTGTTTGTTTACCGCAGGGTTTCTCTGTGTAGCCCTGGAACTCCCTCTGTAGACCAGTCTGGCCTCCAACTCACAGAGACCTACCTGCTTCTGCCTCTGCCTCCTGAGTGCTGGGATTAAAGGTGTGTGACACCATGCCTGGCCATCACTGCGGTTTTAACCAACCAGTGAGTCTTTGCAGATAGTTGCTTTCCAGAAATTCCCGGTCACACCAAGAACTCCATGGATTTTGTATCATCATCCCCATCATCACCACCACCATCCCCATCCCCATCTCCCTACCTAACAGACATGATGTGAAATGTAATGCTTAAATAGTCTCCCCAAAATCAAGTGAATCTGGTGAAACAGAAGTGCCTGCTCGAGTGGCCTCGCCTCAGGCCTCAGGCAATCTGTTCCACTAACTTCTAAGGCTGAGGTTCCCCAGCCAAATACCCACCCTCAGCAGGAAGAGGAGCAGGGTTCCTGTTTACCAGAGAAGCAGCCGTCAGTTTTCTGCCAGCCTGGGATAGGATTCAAACAAGCCAACCACTCCGTCAGGGCACCACCACACCCTCTCGTTCCCACAAAGCCAGCCTCCAAAGGCCTGTCCTCATTTACCATCCTCAGTAGCCTGCAGGTGGTCAGCACAGCCTAAGGCTATTAAACTACCTTTGTCAGCTGACGCTGTTGAGTGCTCTGCCATCCTTAGAACCTCACGGCCCCTCCCCCAAGCCCCCAGCACCAAAAGCCACCACTCCCAAGAGGCAGGTCAGAAAGACGACACAGGCAGGAAGCCGAAGCCAAGCAAGGAGGATGGACTAGGGCCTTGACTCCCACCTCACACACACCCCACACCCCCGCCTCAGCAGAAAGCATGGGAGTGCACGAGGTGACCACTACCTACCTGCACGGAGAACGGAGAACGAGAGACCGGGTTTGCAAACAGGCTGGCCTCGAATTCACAGAGATCCTCGGGTCTCTGCCTCCTGAGTGCTGGGATTAAAGGTGTGTGACACCACCGCGTGGCTCTATTTTTGTTTTAATTTATTTTATTCTTCTCCTCATTGCTACTATTGGTATTTCACGGAGGGAGGGCGCTCGCCGCAGTGAAAGGGAGAGACAACTTTTGAGGTTGGTTCATGGAATCTTGGGGCTGAATTCAGGTCTTCGGTCGTCTGAGTGTGCTTTGCTTTCGTTGTGATAAACACCATGACCTTAAGCAACTCCGCGCAAAGGTTGAAGTCTGCGCGCGGGGAAGCCGGGGCAGGAGCTCAAGGCAGGAGCCCGCAGTACACCATGGGGGAACGCTGCTTGCCGCCTCGCTTCCAGGCTCGCATCCAGCTACCCTTCTTCTTTTAATTTTTGCTTTATTTCATTTTATGTGTATGGATGTTTTGCCGGCATGTATGCAGTGCCCAAAAATGCCAGAAGAGGGCGACAGATTCCCTGAGAATGGGGTCATAGATGGGAGTGAGCTTCAGTGTGGATCTGGAGAACCGAACCTAACCCTCTATAAGAGCAGCCAGTGCACTTAAAGGCTTCGGCTTCCCTAAGCTCCATCTGCTTGCTTTCTTATACAGCCCACGCCCCCTGCCTAGGGATGGCACCACCCACAGTGGGCTGGGCCCTCCCCCCTCCCCCCCCCACCAGTGTGATGGCCGGCCGCAGTTCCTCAGTCTCGGTTCCCTCTTCCTAGATGACATTGGGTTTGTGTAAAATGACACCAAGCCAGAGCGGCAGCCTTTCTCTCCCGCCAAGCCATCCTCTTGGCTCCAAATTCACCATTTTTGTTTTGTTTTGTGTTTTGTTTTGTATTGCTTACCATCTCCCTGCGTTTTCTCCTTTCCCGTGTCCTGTTCTCAGATTCATCAGCAAATTCTCTCCCCCCCCCCCCTTTTTAAGGTTCTGTCTGCTCCCTCGGCTTCCCGCCGTAACTCTGCATGCACCCAGCAGGGATAAACACCCCAAGATGTTACACTCACAGATGAGGACTAAAGTGTAGTCAGACCCTGTCACACTGGACTATCCTCAGACCGAAACCGCTACCATCTTCAGGATCAGCTGGGCCGAATCCCCCAAGATCCCAGCTGGGCTTGTCGCCCTTCCCTTCGGGAAGGGGAGGACACGGGTGTCCTGGGACCCTCACTTGAGTGTCTAGCCACTCCTCCCAACCAGCTGTGTGCAGTTCTGCTCTAACTGCTCACAACCTTGGAGTTTCTGGGTGGGGCTAGAGGAGGTCGGTGGGGAAGGGTCTGGAAGGAGCTCCATCTACACAGCCATAGACGAGCCATCAGCTGAGTGTGGATCCTCCAGTGCTGCCCTGTTACGGCCACCTATGCTCCTATGCTCCGGCTTGGGACCCTGACCCCTAGCTCTGTAAATAAGCCTGATTCACTAGTTGTTTCCCAAGAGTGGACTTTGGTGAAACCACACTTTAGGACCATAGGAGGAGGGATGTCTAGAGCTTGCTGTGGGAAGGGTCCTCAGCCGCAGCCCATTCCCAAGTCCCATTGTTTACATT
Organism: Mastomys coucha; assembly: GCF_008632895.1. Classification (NCBI taxonomy): domain Eukaryota; kingdom Metazoa; phylum Chordata; class Mammalia; order Rodentia; family Muridae; genus Mastomys; species Mastomys coucha. Next base: position 108,001,514 of record NW_022196906.1, on the reverse strand, counting down.
CAAAAGATTGTGCTTCGAAGTGGGCATAGCGGTGTGTGACTGTAATCCAACAACTCAGGCGCTGGGAAATCAGGAGAATTACAACTTTGAGGCCAGCTTATGGGACTTAGTAAGAGTCTATCTCAAAGCCAAACATGCAAGGGAGGCGCCCGACTGAGAATTCAGTGCCGGAATGCCTGCCTGCCGTTTCAGGAGACCTTGCTTTCAATCCCCAGTACTACAGAAGGGGAGAGGGGGCTGGAGAGATGCCCAGCAGCTCAGCGAGCTTGCTGTTCTTGCAGAGGGACTGGAGTTCAGTTCCCAGCACCCAGGTTGGGCAACTCACAACTGCCTGTAACTCCAGCTCTGGGGAATTGGGCATCTTTCTCTGACCTCCACAATCACCCAAACACATGTGGGCATTATACTCACACATATGCAGAAATACAAACAAAAGTAAATTTTAAAAGTTTTTAAACAGGGAGGAAGGGAACGAGAAAGGGCAAGAGGGAGGAGAGAAAAGGTAATTAAGGTACAGGAAGGACAGACAGCCTGTTCATATCAGTGTATACAGAAAGAAGCCACAAGGGACACCTTGTGCCTGCACAGCTGGGCCACTGTGATTGATTATGATTGTGGGTCTGTCCCTTTCCACACCGTGGGGATGGGGTCTTATGATCTCCATACTGTTTGGAGCGTCCTGTCCTGGTGCCTGACATGTACTAGTTGGTGAAGGTTTGCTGGGGGGGGGGGAGTAATTTCCACAACACCGAAGAAGATTTCTCTCCCATAATCCTTCTGGTTCTACACGCATTTCAGAACTCAGTGTCTGCAGCCCCTCCACCGAGCAGTTCTCCTGGTAACTAAGCCCACTCCTTCCACAGCTGACCCCCTCCCACACCTTGCCCCGACAGCACAGAGCTCAGTCACTTGGCTCCTGAATAGGACATTTAGGCCATAGATCCATGTATCTCACCTGCCTTGGTACTCCGAATGTTCTCGAGGACAGAGAGCACATCATTTCTGGATTGCTTGCTTTTGTTTAAGTTGCATGAAGGAGGACATAGTTTTTCTTTCATTGGCATATTCTCGTCGCACATGGCACTGGGGTCACGTAGCAGCTCCTCCTCTGGCCTGTCAGGTACTAGACCATCTCCCCCCTCCTCCCCCTTCTCTTCTTCTCTTCTCCCCTCTCCCTCCACTGTTACTCTCCTCCTTTTCCTCCTTTCCCTTCTTGCTTTCATATTGTATATGCGTGTGTGTGTCTATATATTTATATATCGATGTATAGATATGGTTTTACACAGCTATAAAGAATTCCATGACTCACAAATGAGGATTTGTCTAAACCTGGCTTACTGCGTTTAATGTGACAGTCTCTGGTTTCATCCATTTTCAAGCATCCGGCACCATCTGATTCTTTTATAAAAATATGTATTTGTATGTGTACCACATGCATGCAGTTGCCCAAGGAGGCCACAAGAGGGCAGCAGATTCCCCAGAGCTGGAGTCAGGTGGTTCTGAGCCGCCATGATTGAGCATTGGGAACCAAACTCAGTTCTCTGAAAAGAGCATCAAGTGGCTCTTGCTCTCTCTCCAGCCCCGTCAATCCACTCTTTGTAGATGAACAAAATTCCAATGTGCAACTTGATGGTTGAATCCGTTGTTCACTTGACAGGCTCTAGATCCACCTAGAAAACAAATCTCTGGATGTGTCCATGAGAGCATCGCTAGGTTAGGTTCATTGAGAAGACCCATCCTCACTGTGGGTAGTACTATTCTGTGGCTGAGGTCTTGGACCGAGAGGTGGGCCACCACGAGGAGCTGAGCACCATGTAAAAAGCCAGGGCTGGTGGTGCCCAGCTCTAATCCCATCCCTGGGTACAGAGGCAGGAAGATCTCCAGAAATCACTAGCCAGCCAGACTGAACCGGTGTACCTGAGGCTCAGTGAGAGACCCTGGAGGGAGACACCCAGCATCCATTTCCAGCATTCACATGCATCCATGTGTGCACACAGGACAACATACACATGCAAACAACACACACACAGAGTAGGAAGCCGACGGAGGGCCAGCTTTCACTGCTTGTAGCTTTCTAACTGGCATCGGAATCAGCCTACCGCCTTTGATCTGCCCACCATGCCCTCTTCCTCCAGAATGAACCAAAATCAACCTTTCTCTCCTAAGCTGCTTTGTTAAGTCCTTGGTCATAACAATGAGAAAAGTGACGAGCTCACCGCGTGTGTCCTGTCTTCTCCATTCATGAGCCCTTCATCTGTGGTTCAACTCCTAGGCTGATTTTATAACTTGGGCAGAGCACTGTGGTTCAGTGTGGATAGTCAGGTGTCTCTGCAGCAAGTTCTCTTAGGCTCTTCCACATGTACACTCAGGAGTGGTATAGCTGTGGTAGCTTCAGAACTTTTAAATGTCTATCTATCTTATCTATCTATCTATCTATCTATCTATCTATCTAATGTATTTACTTACTTTGTGTGTGTGCATGTGCGAGTGTGTGTGCACATTCATGTGCAGATACACATGTCTGTGAATCCAGTGTCTTTCTCAGTTGCTCTCCACCTTATATTTTGAGACAGGGTCTCTCACTGAACCATAGCCCACCAATGAGCTAGAATGGCTGGCCAGTCAACTCCAGGGATCCTCCTGTTTCCACCTCCCCAAAACTGAAATTGCTTGCACGTTGCCCCCATGGCTGGCTTTTCACATGGGTGACAGGAATTTGAACTCAGGTCCTTCCGACTGTCTAGCACTTTAACAACTGAACTGTCTCCCCGTCCCTCCGTGTCTGCTCTAGTGGATGACTACGATGGCAGCTCTATTGTAGTGTTTGTTTCTGCCTCTTGTGGCTACTGCAGGACTAGGCACACTTCGCATACTCTGTTGGGCTCCGTGTGCCTGCAGAGCGGTATTATAGCAGCCAATATAGAATTTCAAACCCGTTTGATGTGCAGCAGCCCTACCAGCCATCTTGCTAACAGCCTGCAGCTACCGAAGGCACTGAAAGAACCCAGAGCACAATGTGGCATTTACTTGTGGGCTGCCTCGGAGGCCCCGGAGGCTGTGGGCTGGGTCCTGGGTAAACACAGGCTGCACTGAAGAGCCATTGTGGACACTGGGCTTCTTTCAAGTTGCTCCGGGGTCTGAAGCCGATTTGCAGCTGGACCCAAGTCATTGCCAAGCCTGCTCCTTGCCTCCCAACCCTCAATTTACCTCCTCTGCCTCTTTTAAAAATCAACTAAAAGAAACCATCCAGGGAGAAGCCGTTAGCCTGCAGGCTGCCAATGGCAGGAGGCTTTTGTTTATGCACGGGGTTAGCGCCTCATCTGCAGAGCAGGGACGAGTCCTCAGAGAGGGGTGCTGAAAACTGGACCCTCAAAAAACCCCACCTGGACTTGGAAGGAAGGCCTGGCACACTCAGGAGTCTTTGGGTGGGCTTTGTCCCCAGCTGCTTCTGTGCTGGCATTTCAGGGACCCTGGGAAGTTCCCAGTCTCCCAGGAAGCCCCTGCAGGCTCCAGATGGTATCCTGTTGTCGTCTTCATTTCTGGTTGAAATGCAGATGGTCCTGAGAGGGACAGCTCTGGGAAACTATCGTATTTAAAGCCTGTGGTTAATTCTGGCTTTTGTGATTTATACTCCCGGCTCCTTGGCACCTCCTTTAACATTTCTGGACCTCGCTTGCTTCCCTCTGACACACATCATAATGTCGCCTAGGTAGAGGTTCTGTTAGTTTCAGAACAGGATCCTGCAGACTGGAGACGACATGGCTCGGCAGCTTTTGCAGGGGACCAGAGCTCAGTTCCCACCTTTTAACTCCAGATCCAAATCCAGGGGATCTGATGCCCCTGGTTCAGTGGGCACCTATTCCCATCCTTCACATATACATCATCATCATCATCATCATAGTAATAATAATAATGAAAGGACTTTAGAGATCACAGATTAACCAGTGAGACATATCCTTGCTTTGAGAAACAACCAAGCTGAGCTTCTCCATTGACCCTTCTATAAGTCAGTCACAGCCCTTTCAGGGGCCATCTATCCAAGACTGGTGCCAGATAGTCCGTGGACCAAATCTTTGTTTCTAGGAATGGTTGTCGTTATACGGAACCCAGCAGACACCCCTCTAAAGCCCTGCCCAGTTAAAACTGTTCATCCGAGATCTGTGCTGAGTCAGGCTTTATAGTGAAGCTCGAGCAAGGGCATTTTTCCTCCCTTTATCATCCTTCGCTCGGCCATCCCCCCTCCCTCCCAGCCCCCCCCCTCAGCCCCATTGGCTGGCCAAGTACTGAACTGGAACCCAGGACATGTGTTAGTTGAACTGCTCCACCCTGGCCTCCACCTCCAGCTCTGGCACGTGGGCCTTCCCGTGGCTTTGAGAATGTGGTTGAGGGGTTCAGGATTGGCCAGGATTGAATGCATGTCGCCAATTTATCGTGTGTTGTTTCTGGTTCTGCTGCCTAAAGCCCAGCGAAAGCAGAGGCGACTTTTTTTTTTAAGATTCACTTATTCTTATTTATATGAGTACACTGTATAATTCAGACACACACTCAGAAGAGGGCGTCAGATCCCATTACAGATGGTTGTGAGCCACCATGTGGTAGCTGGGAACTGAACTCAGGACCTCTGGAAGAGCTCTTAACCACTGAGCCATCTCTAGACTTCTGAGATGGGCACAGGTCTCTTCCCTCACGTACAGCTCTTTCCTGAATTTAGAGTGCCTCCTATTGGACAGACTGGAACCTCCAACCCCACAGGTTACAGTTTGAATCTGAACTATCCTCTCTCTTCTACACAGACTCGTATCTCAATGCTTGTTCCCGGGGGGCTATTTTGGGAAGCTCTGGGCCTTTGGGAGGTAGGGAGCAGGTGGGAGAATCTGTTAAGGCACAGGCTTCTATAAGTCACACCTGCCCCTGGTTTCTTCCCGTGCTCTGCTTCCTAGCTTGCTATGGTGTGAATGCCTTTGCCACACACCCCCATTCTGCTAGGCAGTGGGCTAGCCTGCCCTCCTCCTCCCTCCTGGAGAGAGATTTTCACTCAAAGGAAACTTCCGAACCGCAGTGATGTAAAACTGACTTTAACCTCCATTCAGGCCCTGGAAGCAAGAGAAATCCTTTTCTGTTTTCCTTTTACTGTGGTCGGCAGAGAGCTGATAGGACAAGCAAAGAAAGAGCCTAGACCTCCGGAAGGCCTCTGGGCGGAAACAAGCTGCTTGGCACTTGGTGCGAGCTTGCATGCCATACACACGTGATGGAAGATGGGAGGCTCACACAGTGCGATCTGTTCTGGCCGCCCAACTTTAGGGCTGAATCGTGGTCAGAATCTAGAAAGGGCTGCAGAACACCGGGTAGTGCCACAGGCATACAGGCTCTGTGGACCCTACCAGGCGCTTGTCCAAAGCCTGATCAAGCCCTGCAGAAGAAATTGCCGGCATCTGCTACTTCTCAGACTGCTAGGCATGCCCCTGCATCGCCACCCCCTTTTCCGTTTACTTCCGTGCTGCCCATTAAAAAGGTGGCCAAGCTGGTATTTGTTTATTGGAAGAGGTGGGAATAGCCTCGGGAGAAGGATGCGAAGCCCACTGGTTTTCATTCTGTTGTGATTCAATGCTACATCTTTTCCTGTCTCCTGACTTTGAAGGCAGCCCTGCCAGGCTCAGCCGGAGCAAAGGAGGGAATGAAAGGATTGCTTTGTAGCTGCGTGGACAGCTTTGGAACTTTATCTTCATTTGTGCGAAAAAAAACACAAACAAAACAAATTCTAACTCCACATTCCACACAAATGTGCAATGTGTGCCTCCGGGAGCAGGGAGGGAAGGGTGGTAAGAAGGACCCCATTATCGGCGGAAGAGCTCCCTGCCACAGTGAACAGGACACCGACACAGTCTAGACTACTGCTCAGGTGCTGATGTGGACGGAGCACTGAGGGAAGTGGAGGGGTAGCAGGGCATTTTCATTGCTATAGGGGGAAGAGTATGAGCAGAGAATTAAAAATAACCCCCAGAGCCGGGCAGTGGTGGCTCACGCCTTTAATCCCAGCACTTGGGAGGCAGAGGCAGGCAGATTTCTGAGTTCGAGGCCAGCTTGGTCTACAGAGTGAATTCCAGAACAGCCAGAGCTATACAGAGAAACCCTGTCTTGAAAAAAAAAAAAAAAAAAAAAAAAAAAAAAAAAAAAAAAAAAAAAACCCAACAACAATCTGGGCCTAGGGCTAGAGAGATGGCTCAATGGTTAAGAGCACTGATTGCTCTTCCAGAGGTCCTGAGTTCAATTCCCAGCAACCACACTGTGGCTCATAACCATCCATAATAGGATCTGATGCCCTCTTCTGGTGTGTCTGAAGATAGCTACAGTGGACTCATATACATAAGTAAATAAATCTTTAACCTGGGCCTAGAGCTAGAGAAATCAAGACAGACAGATCCTTGAGGCTCACTGGCCAACCAGCCAACTTACTCACTAGGTAAATTCTGGGCCAATGAGAGACATATCTCAAAACCAAAATGCATCCATTAATGACATTCAAGGCTGTCCTCTGGCCTCTGCTCAAGTGTATCACATGAGCACACATACTCATCTACCGCCCCTCCTCCCACAAACATTCATGCATACAAATAATTCCCATCTAGAAGTATAGAGACACATGGCCCAGGGAGAGGCAGTTGAGATACTTGCAGCTGAGATGAGAGAATGATTAAACTATAGGCCAGAGGGGCCTATGTAATGACGCCCTGCCCCAAAAGACCAACTCACTCAAAATAATTCTTTTTTTTTTTTTTTTTTTTTTTTTTTTTTAAGTCTCCAAATGTTAGATGCTGTCTGGCAAAATGATGTTGTCTACCCACAAAGGCCTCTGCTCTAATCCCAAAATGTCTTTGCCCCACATATAACACTGACTTGTTCAAGTTCTTAATTATGCAAGCTAAGATTAATTCATTTGTCTTGTAAAAAGGATGCAATATTGGAAGCCTGTATCATTATGAGTTGGTAGGTAAAATTTTGAAAAGGCTAAATTGGTCATCGTGCCTCCTGCTTGTAAGCTGGTAACTCTGGAGGTGGACATAGGAAGATTGGATTTCAAGGTCATCTTCAAGTACTTAGGGAGTTCAAGGCCAGCCAGGACTACCCAAGACCCTAGGTCAGAAAGCAGGATGAGATAAGTTTATATATTATAATTTAATGTTAATTGAATGTTCAAGGCATATGATTGAAAAAAGATGAAGGAAATTTATTGAATTTAAGTGAGGGAGAATGGACGTGAAGATTATCACTGAGGATTCTCTCCAGTTGCTGAAGACACAGTCTCATACATCCAAAAGACACAAAGCCAAGTGGGACAAACAAAAAGAGGAGAAAGGGTTCAGGGGTTCAGAGTGTGATGTCCTGCTCTTGCAGAGGGCCCAAGTGCGGTCCCCAGCCCCCTTATCAGTCATCATAGAACCTGTAACTCCAGCTCCTGGGGCTCTAGTGCCCTCTTCTGGCCTTGGTGGGTACTGCTGTTAGGTATACATACTCCCAACACACTCATATACACACAACTAACAAATAAAGTCTTGGGGCTGGAGAGATGGCTGAGGCGTTAAGAGCACTAATTGCTCTTTCAGAGGTCCTGAGTTCAATTCCTGACCATCACATAGTGGGTCATAGCCATCTATAACGGGATCTGATGATGCCCTTTTCTGTCATGCAGGTATACATGCAAATAAAGTACTCATAACATAAATAAATCTATTTTTTTGTTGTTGTTTTTGTTTTTCGAGACAGGGTTTCTGTTTAGCCCTGGCTGTCCTGGAACTCATTCTATAGACCAGGCCGACCTCGAACTCAGAATTGCACAAATCTTAAATAAAATAAACTCTTGGGGCTGGAGAGATGGCTCAGGGGTTGAGAACACCAACTGCTCTCCCAGAGGACTCTTGATTCCATGTACCTACACATTGGCTGAAACACCTACAATTCTAGTTCTAGGGGATCCAACACTCTCTTCTTGCTCCCACAGACACCATTTTTTTTTTTTGCATGTGGCACACAGATGTACATGCAGGAAAACCACCCATACACATAAAACAAAAATGAATAAATCCTTAAAAAATATAAAATCTTTAAAAAAAAAACTACAGAGTTATACCTAGGAATCATAAAACTGCTGGAACCATATTATAGAAAACATCTTAAATAGTAAGGAAAAAAGAAGCTTAATATTATCTATAACAACCGTGAACACATTAAATTTGTGTATTCAAAGCTAAGACATCTCATATTAAAGACACAATACAGCATGCGTCTCTATGTTGACATATTAAATTCATCTATTCAGAGAGGAGACTATCTGTGTATGTTTGAGAAATAAGTCTGTCTGTTCATTGATCTGTTCATCTGCCAATCATTTAAGACCAGCCTTCCAAAGGACACAACACAGGGTATTTGAAAACAAAGGAGAAGAGGAAGGTAGACTAGACTCACACTGTCAGGTGCTTACTGGCAAACATAAATGGTACTTAGGTTGAGACGTTCAGAATGGAGAGGATATCTCCAATAGAGAATGATAAACCACCAAGACGATACCAGCTAGGACCGTGCCAGGGCCGGGGCTGGAGAGTGGCTCAGCCGTTAAGAGCACTGGCTGCTCTTCCAGAGGACCCAGGTTCGATTCCCAGCACCCATATGGCACCTCACAACTGTCTGTAACTCCAGTTCCAGGGGATTTGACACTCTCACACAGGCATACATGCAGGCAAAATACCAGTGGACATTAAATAAATAAATAATGAACATCGGTCAAAAAGAGAAAGAACAGTTTACACATATTTTCTTAAGAACAGCTTGAGGGGGCTGGCGAGAGGGCTCAGCACAGCAGGCAAAGGTGGTTGCCACGATTCTGATCCGAGGAGACCATGCCGCAGGAGAGGAGCACTAAGTCCTATAAGTTGCCTTCTGTCCTCTGCCCTCCATGCATGCTGTAGCAGGCACACATCCCCACACCCCCTATGAATAAACGCCTTTTTAAAAAAAGACAGCTTTGGGGGCTTGGAATGTAGCTCGGTTGGCAGGTACTCACTCAGCATGCATGAAGCTCTGGCTTTGCTCCCCAGTACTGCACAAACCTAGTGTGGGAAAGAGAAAAGGGGAGAGTTCAAGGAGTTCAAGGCCGCCATCTGCTACATCATGTGAGTTCAAGGACAGCCTGTACTACTTGAGACCCTGTGTTTTTACTTATTTTTTGCATATTATGTGTATGTAATGTGTGTTTCTATGTATCTGTTCATGTGTGTGTGTGTGTGTGTGTGTGCGCGCGCCATGGTGTACGTGTGGAAGCCAGAACGACATCAGGGCTCTGTCCTTGCCTTCCGCCTGCTTTGAGGCAGCGTGTACTACCGTTCACCTTTACATCACCCAGGCTACAGGGTTCAGGAATTCTCCCATCTCACCGCAGGAGTGCTGAGCTGTGTGGGTTCTGAGGACTCCCACTACTGGCTTCCCTTGCAAGTCCCCTATCCATTTAGTCACTTCCCAGCCCAGTCTGCAGGCTGTCTCCTAGTGGCTTTGCTCCCTGCCTCCTCCTTAGGACCTTCTTGATTTGAACAAATCAGGGACCCACTAAGTGCCAGCCAGCAGGTAGGTATCCATTAGCCATTCGCTAGGCTCCTTCCTACCCTAGCACATGTGTAGCTCAGAGCTTCCCACACAGACTACGTGCTCATCCAACATCCACACTTGCGCTGCAGGCACAGAATTTCCTGTTGCCTCTGCAGCAGTCGCTGGACTGGTTATGTGAAACTCCAGGAAGGACAGCTGATGCAGAGGGAGCATCTCGAGCCTGCTCTCCCACCTCCACCCCCCTACCCAATGCCAGACATGTGTGGCAGGGAGGTTATTTTTGGTCGAGTATGCATAGTCTGTTCTGGAAGTTAGGAAAAAGGGTTGTGAATTGTAACAGAGGAGCTCACCAAAGCTCAGAGGTCACCAAAGGAGAGATGATGGACTGATGTCATCAGGCTTGTCAGTAAGCACCTTTATCTGGATAACCCTCTCGCTGGCCCCCACCTTTATTCTCTTGAGGCAGAGTCTCACTCTGCAGCCCAGGCTGGCCTCAGACTTGGAGCAGTCCTCTTCCCTTAGCTTCCCAAGTGCTAGCATCGCCGATGTGAATGCAATGCTTCGCTCTCATTTGGTTTGAGACAGGGTCTCACTCTATAGCTCAGGCTGACCTTGAATTCCATATGTAGTCCTAAGAGGCCTTGAACTCCTGATTGTCCTACCTCTATATCTATTTATATCTATCCATCTATCTATCTATCTATCTATCTATCTATCCATACATCTGTGTGCATCTGCCTCGCAAGCCTGCATCTGCATGAGCTTACAAGTACTACATACATGTAGTAGCTCTTGGAAGCCAGAGTGTTGAATACCTTGGAACTAGAGTTTAAAGTGGTTGTGAGCTACCTGATGTGGCTCTAGGAGCTGAACCCAGGACCTCTGCAAAAATAGTAAGCACTCTTAACCACTGAGCCATGCCTCTAGCTCCAACCTCCTAACACCTTGCTTTTTTATATATGTCCAAAATTATTCTTTGAAGGAATCTTGAGAAGAATGTGGTTGACTTCATGTATATTCATGGGTACTCTAAGCAAAAATAAGACACAATCCTTAAGAAATGAGGAGTCTATAACTTAAAAGGATATGGGGGAAAACCCATAATAAGTAACCAGTCTGAGAAACTTTAAAATGTATGTGTCTTAGTTTCTTTTCTACTGCTGTGATAAGACACCATGGCCGGGCTGGATAGATGGCTCAGTGGTTAAGAGCGCTGACTGCTCTTCCAAAGGTCCTGAGTTCAAATCCCAGAAACCACATGGTGGCTCACAACCATCCGTAATGAGATCTGATGCCCTCTTCTGGTGTGTCTGAAGACAGCTACAGTGTACTTACATATAATAAATAAATAAATATTAAAAAAAAAAAAAAGACACCACGGCCAAAGCAACTTAGAGTTTATAAGGTGCTTACTGTTCCAGAGGGTTAGCATCCATGACTATCATAGCGAGGATCACAGTGAGAGGCAGGCAGGCAGGCAGACATTATCACTGGAGCCATGGCTGAGAGCTTACATCCTGACCCACAAGCAAGGCAGAGAGAGCTAACTGGAAATAGCATGGTCTTTTTAAACCTCAAAGCCCACCCCCAGTGACACATCTCCTCCAGCAAGGCCACACCCCCTAATCCTTCCCAAACAGTTCCACCAACTGGCGAACTGAATATTCAGACATATGGGCCTACTGGGCCATTGTCATTTAAATAACCCCAGTGTGCTTGGAAAGCAAACTAAAGTAAGCTTTAGATTGATTTGTGTTTTGCCAGATATATTAAGGATTATTTAGAATGACTTTTATTGTTCAGTAGCAAAGTGGGTAAACAGTGCGAGCCTCTGATCTCTGAAGCCCACGAAATGGTGGAAGAAAAGGACCAACTCCACAAAGCTTCCTCTGAATTCTATGTAAGCTCTGTCATGCATACCCACATACACTTCATTTGAACACACACACACACACACACACACACACACACACACACACACGCTCAAAGAGAGAGAGGGGGGAGCATTGATAATAAAATTAAGAAGAAATAGAGACATTCTCTTCCAGGCTCCCTCTTTTCCTGCTCCAGTGGTGTTTGAATGGAACCTGGAGCTTGACCTCAGCCAGCCTCTCTCTGCTACCTCTTTGCACCACCACAACTTGCCCAATGCAGCCACAACCACAGTACTCCCCTTGAAGGTGTGTCAAACTACCTCCAGGACCAGATGCTGCCATCAACTGCAGGATCTCCCTAGACCTCTACGCCTCCGGTGTCCATGTCTTCTAACCTTAACCACGATGACATGGCTTTGAAGGACTTGGCTGACATTTTCTTCACCAACCCCAAGACATGAGGGAAGATGCTGAGAAACTAGGAAAGCCGCGGAAGAGTAAGGTGGCTGAATCTGCCTGCAGGGATCAAGAAACCAGACTGTGGGGCTGGAGACCTGGCTCATTGGATAAGAGCACTGGATGCTCTTCCAGAGGATGCAAGTTTGATTTCCAGCACCTACATTGTGGCTCAGAACCATCTGTAATTCCAGGTCAAAAGAGGATGGGATGCCATTTTCTGGCCTTGGCAGTTGCCAAGCACATACATGGCCTGTGGTACACATGTGGCATGCAAACATGCAGGGAAAAAACTCATATGCATAAAATAAAATAACCTGGCACTTAATTAACTAGTATACAGTTTGGACCAGGCTTATTGAAGCATGCCTATAATCTCAGTGGAGGCACAACCGTCATGAGTTCTAAGCCAGCCCGTGCCAAGCAGCAAGATATAATCTCAGCAGAGGCACAACCATCATGAGTTCTAAGCCAGCCTGTGCCAAGGAGCAAGATCTTGATTCAAAAAACCCAAAGGGATCACCAATATACCCCAAAACAACACTAACAAAAGGTGTGGATAAGCCTCTAACCTACACCTAGTCCAACAGTTGCTAAAAACCTTGATACCATGTATATTCTGAAAAATAAATGATATTGATTAAAAAATAATTTCACTAGGGGTGGCAAGGTGGCTCTAAACTTGCTGTTCAAGTCTGGTGACAAGAGGCTGGTCCCTGGAAGACACACAAGGACAGATGCTTGTGTCTGCATTCCCAGCACCCCTATGGCGAGACAGAAGTCAAAGACAGATTGCATAGAATCATTTGGCCTACTGTGGTGGTTTGAGTAAGCATGGCTCCCATAGCCTCATATATTTGAATGCTTAGTCATCAGAGAGTGGAACTACTTGAGAAGGATTGGGGGTGTGGCCTTGTTGGAGGAAGTATGTCAATAGGGGTGGGCTTTGAGGTTTCAAAAGCTCAAGCCAATCCCAATGCCTGTCTCTTCCTGCCAATCCAGTTGGAGAACTCTCAGTTCCTCCTTCAGCACCATGTCTGTCTTCATGCTACTGTGCTCCCTGCCATAAGATAGTAAATTAAACCTCTGAAAGTATAAACTAGCCCCAATTAAATGTTTTCTCTCATAAGTGTTGCCGAGGTCAGCCAGACGAATGGTGGTACACACCTTTAATCCCATCACTTGGGAGGCAGAGGCAGGTGGATCTTTGTGTTGGAGGCCAGCCTGGTCTATAGAGTTCCAGGACAGCCAGGGCTACACAGGAAAAAGCCTGTATCAAAAAAGTAAAACCAAACACCAAATAGTTGCCATGGTCATGGTCATGATCATTGCTCTTCACAGCAGTAGAACACTGACTAAGACAGGTAGTAAGCCTGAGATCTACAGAACAGCAGAAAGAAGAGAGATCCTACCTCAGCAAGTGGGAGGAGAGAACTGACTGACATAAGTTGTCCTCTGTCCTTCACACGTACGCATGTGCACTGTGGCACTGACATACCCCCACTGAGTAAATCAATGTTTAAAACCACTATACATAGAATCTGATATTCTGCATGGTCTCAGACCTCCATGAAAATTCCTCCTAGCATATTTGGAGGGCACATAACAACTTTAAGAAACCACAAAAAATTGATAAAGAGTATAAAAGAAACTGATCATCTGTAGTAGAAATTTAACAAAACACCCCTTTCACATATCGGCAATAGTAAGTTTATGAAGTTGGAGCCGAGCAAGTGGCCTGGGCTCATAACTATGTAGTTTTAGTAAGTACTATGTATTTGACTGAAGTCTGTATGTTTTTTTTTTAAATTTATTTATTTTATGTATATGAGCACACTGTTGCTGTCTTCAGACACACCAGAAGAGGGCATCAAATCCCATTACAGATGGTTGTGAGCCACCATATGGTGCTGGGAATTGAACTCAGGACCTGGGGAAGAGCAGCCAGTGCTTTTCACTGACTTCACTGCTCTTCGCTGAGCCATCTCTCAGCCCCCAAATCCACTTTTTTTTTTTCCCAAGACAGGGTTTCTCTGTATAGCCCTGGCTGTCCTGGAACTCACTCTGTAGACCAGGCTGGCCTCAATCTCAGAAATCCACCTGCCTCTGCCTCCCAAGTGCTGGGATTAAAGGTGTGCGCTACCACTGCCCGGCCAAATCCATGTTTTTTAAAGCACACAAGTATCCCCTCAGATTGGAAGGGCCAGGATAAAGGTCCACAAAGTCCACAGACTGTGCAGTCATCAGGGCCTTCAGCTGTGTGTGTGTGTGTCAAGATGTAAGCAGTGGGGCTGGAAAGATGGCTCAATGGTTAAGAGCACTGACTGCTCTTCCAAAGGTCCTGAGTTCAATTCCCAGCAATCACATGATGACTCACAACCATCTGTAATGGGGTCTGGTGCCCTCTTCTGGTGTGTCTGAAGAGAGCAATGGTGTACTCATATACATAAAATAAATAAATCTTAAAAAAAAAAAAATTCATCCTGGGGCTGGAGAGATGGCTCAGCAGTTAAGAGCACTGACTGCTCCTCTGAAGGTAATGAGTTCAAATCCCAGCAACCACATGGTGGCTCACAACCATCTGTAAAGAGATCTGATACCCTCTTCTGGCATGTCTGAAGACAGCAACAGTATACTTAGATATAATAATGAATAAATCTTTAAAAAAAATTTCATCCTAAATTCAACTGACCATCCATAAGCTAGAGTCTCTGACTGAAAGAGGGCCAGACACCCTACTGCTTCCCGAGTGTGGATGCGATGTGACAATGTGAGGAGCTACCCCATGCTCCTGCTGCCACGCCTCCCCTGTCATGATGAACAGTACCCTCAAACTGTCAGTTGGTATAGCCCCTCCTTCCTTAAGGTGTTTTTACTGGGGCATTCCATCCCAGCGAGAGGTGAGCAACTGTCGGGAGACCATTGGATGAGTTGGCATGTATGTCCTAAATGCCTGAGAAGCAACTGACACCCTACCATTGTGTGGCCGAGCAGAGGGAAGATGGGTGGGCACAGTGTGCTAGTGTATTCTTGCTGCTGTGGCAGAATACCACAGGCTGGCTCATTTATAAGAAGTAGAAAGATGTTTCTTATGGTTTTGAGGCTGGGAAGGTCCAGACTGAGGCCCAGGCAGCTTCAGTTTCCAGTGAGGACTGCTCCCCGAGCCCAAGATGTCTCTTCCTTCTCCAAAATGGACATTGTATCCTCACTTTTTTTTTTTTTTTTTTGGTTTTTCGAGACAGTTCTCTGTATACTGTCCTGGAACTCACTCTGTAGACCAGGTTGGCCTCGAACTCAGAAATCCACCTGCCTCTGCCTCCCAAGTGCTGGGATTAAAGGCGTGTGCCACCACTGCCTGGCGAGATGCCAAGTCTTTTAGGCTCAGACTCCATTTTAGAGAACCTGACCTACATTTGAACCTAGCATCAGTCTCCAAGTTGCCCCCCAACAAAACCCGAGCCTAGGTCCAGTCTCTAGGCTAATCCCCAATAAGACCAGAGTTTCCAGGTTACACCATCAACAAGACCAGCGTCTCCAGGTTATTCCCCCAACAAACCTGTACCCCCGGTTACAAGCCCACCCCCTGCCTAACGACCACCAATGCAGAGGGGAGCAGACGTTAAGTTTATGACATGACTCCCAGCACCAGCCAATTATGTTAAAGGCCACAGCAGCTTTCCAATTAGATGCTTGCACATGTACTCCCTGCTTGTTGCTTACTATGAAGCCTTGCCCTGATAGACATTTGGGGCTCCCCCACCACCAAAGCCATCCTGCGTTGGTGGGGTGGGGTAGGGTGGGGCCGAGCTAGCTTGAATAGAATAAAGACCCTGCTGTGAGTTGCATCAGATCAACTCCTATGTGTGTTTTTGGGGATCACTAACATTTCCCTGACACAACAAGGCCTTTTATAAAAGTGCTAATTCAGGGCAGGAGGGCAGGGCCCATTAACGCTTTATTTCATTTTTAAAATTTTAATTTTCTGGCAATTTCACACATGCGCACAGACACACACCTGCACACACATACACACATGCTGTATTGTCATACTCGTCCCACATTACTCTCTTATCCCCTATTTCCTCACAACTAGCCCCTCCTACTTTCCTGTCTGTGCAGGAAGCCACAGCTGCTGTGTGTCCCTGGTGACAGTGGCCATGTGTAGAAGACAGTGTTTCACAGACCTTCTCCCCGTCCTCTGGTTCTTGCAATCTCTACTCTTTCTTCCTAGTGTCCCCTGGTCCTGTTTAGGGCTGAGCAGAAGTCACTTGTTCTCAGCACCTGGACTAATTCACGGATCTCTGTGCTAACTGTTTCCCATCACAAAAGAAGCCCCTCTCGGCCACCGTCCCTGCACTCAGTGTGCACACGAGTTTTGGACACAGATGATCAAACCGTAGCACAAAGAGACAAAGTTAGGCAGGGGATGATGGTGATTTAGGAGGAGAATAAGATGAAAAAATAGATTTCAAGATTATATATACATACACTATGTCTGTAGCTGCAGTTCTATGGATAGTGTGTGTGGGGTGTGTGCACATGGGGTCTACATGTGTATATCTGCACACACGTGTATGCGCTACATGTGAAGGCAAGAGGACACCTTTGAGTGGTCCTCAGGCACCATTCACCTTGTTTTCTAAGACAAGGTCTCCAGCGCCACCACTGCCCAGCTC
This sequence comes from Mastomys coucha, assembly GCF_008632895.1. NCBI lineage: Eukaryota > Metazoa > Chordata > Mammalia > Rodentia > Muridae > Mastomys > Mastomys coucha. The sequence continues at coordinate 107,984,914 of NW_022196906.1, read as the reverse complement.
CTTTTTCTCTCTTGAATACCTGTCCTAGAGACCACGCTCATGCCTTCATGTCTGTGCAACAAGCACTTGATGGCCCCAACCATCCCCCCAGCCCTTGAAGACAAGTTTTTGTTTTATTTTATTTATTTATTTTTTGTGAAACAGTGTTTCTCTATATATCCCTGGCCATCCTGGAACTCACTATGTAGACCAGGCTGGCGTCAAGCTCACAGAGGTCCTCTCATCTCTGTCTCCCAAATGCTGGGATTAAGGGCATGCACCACCACACCCTCATGTTTTTTAAAGACAAACTTGAGAAGGTTTGTTAATGGAAATCGAGATCAAAAGGGAAAAAAGGGGGACATCAATAACAATTCATTCTGAGCCACCAGGCCACACTAGGAGTGTCTGCTGGGGTTGGAAAGACTGGGGAGCAAGAACCTTGGAAAAGTAAGGCCAGTGGCGTCTACCAGGCACCGCAGGGGAGATGTCAGGGCAATTGTTGATTTTTATTAGTTAGTTTTGAGATAGGGTCTCATGGAGCCTAAACTGGCTTCAGATTTCCCCGTGTAGCAAGGAGGGTAACCTTGAACCTTTGACCTATTGTTCTTGAGCATCTGTGATGGCTGTTCGTGGTTGTCAACCTGAGTCTATCTGGAGTCAACGTCAATCCAGACATGGAGAGCTCACACCTGTGATCTGAATCTTGAAGCTGGACGATAACATGCCTTTGATCCAGATCTCGAGGCTGGAAGACATGGTCTTTTTCTGTTGCCTTTTGGGTCAAGATGTAGAACTCTCAGCTCCTGCCTGCACGTGCCATGCTTCCTGCCATGATGGTAATGGGCTGAACCTCTGAAACTGTAAGCCAGCCCCAGTTAAATGTTTGCCTTTATAAGAGTTACCTTGGTCATGGTGTCTGTTCACAGCAGTAAACCCTATCTTAGATATCAGCATGCAAGTTTCCTGCAGCATTGTTGATCAAACCCAGGTTTCCTGCATGCTAGGCAAGCGCTCCACCAGCTGAGCCTCATTCCCATACTAAATATTTCTTCTCTATCAGGTTGATGGGCTGGATCTGAGGGTGTCTAGATTTTATTCAACCACATTAAAAAAAAAACCCAACAAATTGGTGTCTGATTTACTAAATTAGAATCTATGCTTATTAAGCTACATCAGTAAAAGATCTACAAAGACCACACATATAAATGTGTTTATGTGTTTAACATGGGTGTCTCTCTCTATTGATCAGTCTAGATTTGAACTCCTAACTCAAGGGATCCTCCTGCCTCAGTCTCCCAAGTACTTAGGATTCCACCTTAGCCACTTCGCACCAGCTTAAGGATAATAATTTTTAAGTGAAGGAAGTAGCTTATAGAATAAATGCATGCTTCAGTATGTATTTGATTGGAAGCATACAAGCAAATACATTAGAATGGCAGTCGTGACCATTTCAGGCGCTGGTATTTATTGCGATCATATTCATTGGCCCCTTAAAATGGCCTCAACAATTGAATGCCATCCTGGGTGATTGGTATTTGTTTTGTTTTTGTTTTTGTTTTTGTTTTTGTTTTTCAAGACAAGGTCTCATATATCCCAGACTGACCTCGAGCTCGCTAGGTAGCTAAGGATGACCCTTCTGGTCCTCCAGGTTTCCCCTCCCCATGCCGAGGTTACAGGTGTGCAGCAACTTGCTAGGATTATGTGGCGCTGGGGACGGAACCCAGTGCTTCATGCACCAGAGGCAAGAGGGCCACCAACTAAAAGTCACATCCCTAGCTCCAGCAATTTAGGGTTTTGTTGTTGTTTGTTTCTTTTTATTTTATATATATGAGTACACTGCCATTCTCTTCAGACACAACAGAAGAGGGTACCAGATCCTATTACAGATGGTTGTGAGTCACCATGTGGTTGCTGGGAATTGAACTCAGGACTTCTGGAGGGGCTGTCATTGCTCTTAACCACTGAGCCATCTCTCCAGCCCCTTGTTTGTTTGTTTGTTTGTTTTAATAAAGAGAATCCGCAAAGATCTCTTGCTCTGACCAGTGCATATCTGAGACACCTGTCGGTTACAAGGGCGTCAAGGTGATGCTGTGGTGATGGGAAAGGACCAGGTGTGAAGCACCAGGGCAGCCAGCCCCCTCCTCAGAGCTGGGGCAAGGAGAGGTGGGCGGGCCGAAGGGCGCGCCTACGGATCACGTGGCAGACGCGGGCCAATGGCCGTCTCCGAGCCCACCTTGAGGCCTGGGCGGGGCGCCGGGCTGGCGTCACCAGGACAACGGGCGTCGCCGGCGCCGTGTGACTTCAGGTTGTGGGCGCGCTCGCGACCATGGTGAGTCTGAGGCCCGCGCCCGCGGGGCAGCGGAGATGCTGGGCGCCTAGGGGAGGGCGCAGAGAAGAGAGAGCCAAGGCTGCTGGGCGGGGCAGGGCAGGGCAGAGGCCGGGTCGGATGAGGCCCGGCAGGGCAGGGCAGGGCAGGGCAGGGCAAGGCTGGTGAGATCGGTGCTGAGAACCCAGGTCCTCAGGTCCTGGATGCCAGGGGGCACCGGGACGCTGTGCTCTCTGAGGCACACCCGGGACCTCCACTCGGTGGACCACCCGGACGCCGTGACGCTGTTCGTCCCGAGCGTGCCCGGGAAGCCACCAGAGGGTGTGGTTACATAGATACCCAGAGCCACACACTTCAGGCAGCGAACTAAAGGCAGCTTTTATGCAATGATGTCAATACTGAACCATGCATTTGTTTCAAGTTCTACGTCCTGACGGGGCTCCCAGCACGACGGGATTTAATGGGTGGCTTCGGAGATACCCTTTCACCCCTTTTATAAAAATAGAGCGCATTGAACTGGACTTTTTTTTTTTTCCTTTCCTGAGTGCTGCACTCTCAGTGAGAGATTTAATGAATCTGCCATTAGTACATTGTAAACGCCTTACATTAGCCGTTAGCTTTGCTCAATAAACTTGACAGGCTGTGGGCATGCCACCTGGCCTGCATTAACTTCTTGTTTGAAGCCTTAAGTGACTTGGCCAGTGTGGGGGCCTGTAATGGGCAAGGTTAAGGCGTGATTTCTTGAGAGGCCCCCATCCAGAAGAGAAGTGGGCTCCCTGGTTTGTGACACTCCCTGGGGATAGGATATTTGAGGGTTAGCTAATAGAGACGTGCCTAATTTTAAGAAACACATATCTAGAGGTCCGGTGAGATGGTTCAGGAGGGAAAGGCACTTGTTGCCAATCCTGATGACCTGAGTTTTCTACCCCTGACCCACGAGAGTTGGAAGCAAAGAGTCCTGTAAATTATCCTCCGACCTCTGTACAAGGCACGTCCTCCATATAAATAATGTAAGGGGAAAAAAATGAGTATTAGCCATGAGTGATTAGATGGAGATTTGCTTGGCGCGAGTGCGCCGTGTGTGTGTGTGTGTGTGTGTGTATGTGTGTGTGTGTGTGTGTGTGTGTGTGTGCAGGCACAGGTGTGAGGTCCAGAGGTCAGAGGTCAGTGATTGTCTTTCTCCATCTCTCTTCACCTCTCACTGAGGGGGCCGCTCTCTGAACCTGGACTTCCTGATGTGGCTATGCTGGAGCTCCTCAGTCTCCCACCCATGGCTTCCGCGTCACTGAGGTTGCACACGAGTGGGCTGTGCTGTAGAGCGTTCTGTGTTCCCCTGTGGAGATGCTGTGTCGTAGAAGAGAGAGGCTTCTTTCTTGTTTGGATGCTTTGGTTCTGAGCCTTCTGGAGTGGTTTGCATCTAGTTCTCAGCCTTGGCTTAAGTGCTGTCGTCTGCAGAGTGGGCAAGCCTGGGCGTCTCCGACTCTGTCTGTGTTCTTCCCTTTAGCAAAGGGAAGGGATCAGTGCTCACAGGCTCCTGGATGTGTCTGCACTTCTGCCTAGGACCGCTCTGGGAGTTTGTCGGGCACCTCAGTTTGCGTTCAGGACTCGGCATCTGCTTGTTGTGGGCCACAGAAATGATGATTTATACAGTGCCATTTGGTGCTCGGGATAATACAGTATTTTTGTTTTTTTTTAATTGCTCTCTTCTTCTTGCTTTCTTTTTTAGTCCCACTCCCCCAATTCCTCTTTCTCCTCCTCATCTCATCTTACTAGTCTTCCTAATTTTCTTCGGTTGCCGATTACAGACATCCAGGGGTTAGTTTATTTAGTTCATTTGGAACACCTTAAGTGTTAGAATATCTTATCTTGTTGCCAGTGAGTTTTGTTGTTCTTTATTTTAGCTTATAAGATAAGTTTATTTTTTAAATTGTATGTCATATCAACATGTTTTTCCCATTTTAGTTCATTCTGCCTGATGTCTCTACTTATTTTGCATCCACTTTCTGATTTTGTCTATAATCGGGTCTGGTTACAGGTGTGGGAAGCATGAATGTGGGGGAAACTTCAAATTGCAATATTTGGTGATAGTTTTCCTCTTTGTATTACAGTTTTTCTTTCTCTCTTTCTTCCTTTCTTCTTTCTTTCTCTCTTTCTTTTCCTTCTTTGGCCTTTCTGGGTGTGTGTGCAGGTGTGTGTGTGTGTAGATCAGAGGCCATCCTTGAGTGTTGTGCCTCAGCTACCTGTTTTGTTTTGTTTTGTTTTAATCTGAGTCTCTATCTGAACCTGAAACTCACCAATTAGTCTTGGCTGGCCAGCCAGTGAGCCCCAGAGGTCACCTCTCTCCTCTGCTGGGGTTAAAGCACACTTGGGGTTTTGGTTGTTTGTTTTATGTGTGTTCAGGGTCAAGCACAGGTCCTCAGACCTATCTGATAAGCACTTTGCCAGCTGCGCGCTTGTAGGTTTTTGTTTCTACCTTTTCAGACAGATTTTTTTTAAATGGCCCCTGGCTGGTCTAGAACTCACTATGTAGGCTAGCTGGGCTTCAAATTTTTGGTGATTCTCCTGCCTCAGCCTCCTGGGTACCAGGATTTCTGGCACATAGGCTCCTGACACAGGCTATGGAAGAAAGGTCTTACGTTGAAGGCCAACTTGGGTAATTTCGAGAGATCTTGTCCCACGGTGAAAGGGGCCTGGGATGTAGCTCAGTGGCAGAGCAGCTGCCTGGCAAGCCCAAGGCACAAAATCCCCAGCACCTGGAGGGGGAAGAGTGCTGGCTGAGACAGGCCGAGACAGAGAGGCTTACACGATGAGATCTCTGGGCTGACTGGGCATGATGGAGTCTGGATTTCTGTTCCTGATGCGGATCATATGAAGAATAATCTCAGCCACTCTCACGGCACCTTTCCACTCGGTTGGGCTGATCCCATTGAACTCCCACCCCTTTGCGCCTTCCCCATGAGATGCACATTATAACACAGGTGTGGTGGACTGAGCACGTGCTTTACCTAGTCACAGAGTCATACACAGGTCAGGGGCCAAGAAAGGATTTGAATTCAGCGACAACTTTAACCCCCACACCAGAGCCTTTTCCAGACTGAAGTATGTGCTACATTAAGATCAAGAATCTCACAAGAGGGGCTGGAAAGATGGCTCAGTGATTAGGAGCACTGGCTTCTCTTCCAGAGGACCCAGGTTCAATTCCCAGCACCCACATGGCTGCTCACAGCCATCTGTAACTCTGTTTCCAGGGGATCGGACACCTTTTTCTGGTCTCTGCAGGCACCAGGTTTGTAAGTGGTACACAGACATATGTGGCGGCAAAACACCTATATGTACAGAGAATAAAAAAGAATAAATGAAAAAAATTAGAGGCCTTGGGTTTGGTTCTCAGCACTGTAGGACAGCTATGATTGCCTATAACTCCAGTTTTAGGGGATCTGTTGCTCCTTCCTAGCCTTCTTGGGCATTGCACACACATGACACATGTTCATACAAATGTATATATACATATAAGTAAAATAAAAGCAAGGACTCAGTAAGTTCAATGCTTGGGGTCTGGATAGATGGGCCAGTGGTTAGGATCCTTGCTGTTCCTGCGTAGGACCTGGGTTAGGTTCCCAGCACCCACGTGGTGGCTCTCAGCCATCCTTCTTCCTCTAAAACTTAAGAAGAATTTCAATGCTTGTCAACCGAGCCAGAGGAAGACCAATTCCTTCCCACTCCTCTCTCTGACAAGCTGCGGGGATTGTGAGGACACATTGCAGGATTAGTTTTGGTTTTGTTTACAGTTATTTATGTGACTGTGTGTGAGAACGGCCGTGGCTCGCTCTCTGCTCTACGATGGCCTGTCTTCTGTAGGCTCTGTGTGTCTAGACAGTCACCCTGGCCCAAAGCTCCAGAAGTGCAGTCTCTCTCCTGCTCAGAAGATGCCATTCACAGCCCCACCCCCCAGTTCCTTCCTTCTTCTCCACCACATTCCTTGAACATTGGTGGGGGTGACATCAGTGTCCTTTTTAGGGTTCAGCTTTCAGCAGTCAGCTATTCCCAGCAGTCTAACCAGGTATGACTCTGCAGTAATTGCTGTCCACTGCAAAAATGAGTCCCTGTGACTGACCAAAGCTGACAGTGCCAATCTGTGGCATGAACAAAAGTTTTAGGAAGGGAATCTGATGGGCTCCCTTCTCCAGTCAGAACAGTAGTGGTTCCCTGATAAGACTCTCGACTGCCCCAGCCACAGCCTGCTTGGTTTTGCTTGTTTGTTTGTTGTTTTGAGATTGATTGATTGGTTTCTCAAGACAGGGTTTTTCTGTGTAGCCCTGGGCACCCTGGAAATGGCTCTGTAGACCAGGCTGTCTTGGAACTCACAGAGATCCACCTGCCTCCGCCTCCAAGTGCTGGGATTAAAGGCTTGCCCCACCACTGCCCAGCTTTTGCGATTTATTTTGAATTCTGTGCTGTATGTTTCTGTGTGGGTATGTGCACATAAGGGTGGATGCTCAAGAAGGCCCGACAAGAACATTGGGTCTCCTGGAGCTGGAGTTAACAGGCAGTTGTGAGGTGTGAAGTTCTGTTGTTTGTTGGGACGGAGTCTTACATGTAGAACAAACTGGCCTTGAACTTACAGATCCACCGACTTCCACTTCCCAAGAACCTGGGGTCAAAAGTGTATGTTACCATTTTAGGTTCTCTCTCTCTCTCTCTCTCTCTTTCTCTCTCTCTCTCTCTCTTTCTCTCTCTTTCTCTCTCTCTCTCTTTCTCTCTCTCTCTCTCTCTCTCCCTCTCTCTCTCTGTCTCTCTCTGTGTATGTGTGCATGTGTGTGCGCATGTGCACAGTGTCTTGAATATCACAGGCAGCCTTAAGCTTGTTGTGTAGGTGAGAATAGCCTCAATGCCACAATGCCCAGACCTTTCCTTCCCATCTTTTGCACGAGACAACCACTCTGTCACCTGGGGCACACCCTTTATTTTATGAGATGGCCTTACTCTGTTACCCAGACTGGTCTCGAAAATCATGATTCAAGTGAATACTTCTGCCTCATCTTCCCACGTAGCTGGGACTAGAGGCGTATGCCATCAGCTCCGGCTCCTTTGCCAGTTCTTCCACTGGTGACTCCTATATGTGAGTTGTGTCATGAGCCGAGCACATGTGTGTGAGGGTACACATGTCTGTGCATGTAGAGGCCAGAGCAGGGTGCTGGATGTCTTCATCTGTCACTCTTGCCTTGAGTCAGGGTCTTACACTGAACCTGAAACTTACCATTTCAGCCCAGCCAGCTAGTCAGTAAGCTCCTGCCTCCAACACTGCGCATTCTCCCCAGTGCTTGGGTTGCCGGTATGCTCAGCCGGCATGCTCAGCCACGCTTTTTTTTTTAAATGTGGGTGCCGGGGATTTGAACTCAGACCCTCACGATTGCGGAGCAGGTGTGTTTACCCACCGTGCCTCTCCCCAGTGCTGGCCTGCCTTTTCCTTGTGGAGTGGCCCATTGTGTGTCCCAGGATGCCTTACAAGCTGTATGCAGTATCCATGACTACTCATCTTTTTCTGTGTCTATCTCTGTCACCTCTGTGGTCACCACCCCTGCTCCTTTGAGGTCTCCTTTATAATAGGAGTTCCCTGGGAACTCCCATTATATGATAGCGTGGCTTCAAACTGTGGCAGTCCTCCTGCCTCTGTCTCTGCCTTTGAAGTGCTGGGGTTCCTGGAGTGTGTGCCACCACATCCATCTCCTTTTCATTTCTAAATGATACCCTTTGTATCTCCACCCCAATCCCTTCTGGCCCCCCAAAACTAGGTAGATGAGAAAGGTTAGAGGGGAAATGGGCAAAGATCTCTTTAGATTACTTCCTGCTGACAGGGGCATCAGTTTCCTCGGGGCAGCTCCCCTTGTTTTCTCCTTGCTCAGGACCACTTGACAAAGCCCAGCAGCAGGGGGAGCAGCAGCCAGTGCCTCTCTCAGAGCTCAGGCATTTTTACACCTTCTCCTCGAGAGTCTGCAGAATTGCAAGTGCAAACAATCTTCAGCCAGCAGAATCACTCCCCTGCCAGAGCATGAGACAAATCATAGTCAGCTGCTATGGACAATCTGAGGCAGTCCCCCCACCCCCGCCCTGTAGCCCATACCTGGGATTAAGACCCAAGTATATTCCCATAATGTAAGTGTGTTTTTAAAGAGACCAAGTTTCTCTCTCACTACAGTTCACTTCTATATGTCCTCAATTATGCCAGGACTTCAGTGTTTCAGGAACTATAGCTTTATAAATAAGTTTAAAATTAGGAGTGGAGAGATGACTCACTAGTTAAGGTTGCTCCTTTGGAGGACATGAGTTCAGTTCCCAGCACCCATGTCTGCTCACAACTGCCTGTAATTCCAGTTCTAGGTGATCCGATGCCCTCTTCTGGACTCTGTGGGCACTGCACACAATTGCATGTGTGTACACTGTCTTAGGGTTTCTATTGCTGTGAAGAGACACCAAAACCATGGCAACTCTTATAAGGAACGCATTTAATTAGGGCTTACACTTCAGACATTTGGTGCAAGCATGGCAGCATAACAGGCAGACATGGTGCTGGAGAAGCAGCTGAGAGTTCTACATCTGGATCGCAGACAGCAGAAAGAGAGACACCGGGCCTGGGTTGGACTTTGGAAACTCCAAAGCCCACACCCAGTGACCCACTTCCTCCAACAAGGCCACATCTCCCAATAGTGCCACATCTCCCAATAGTGCCACTCCCTGAGCCTGTGGGGGTCATTTTCATCCAGAGCAGCACACACAGAGTCATATAAGCTTGAAAAAGAATTTTAAAAAATAACACATTAAAGTATTTTAGTTATATTTATTTGAGTGTGTGTGTGTGTCTGTCTGTCTGTCAGTCTGGACTCAAGTGATTGCCCTGCATCAAGCCCTGCAGCCACTGAGATGGGACATGCTCCTGTGCCTGGCCAGAGTAAAGGATAAAATCAGGGAGTTTGAGTTCTCCAACTTTTTCTTTTTCAAGTCTATTTTAGCTATTTTGGGTCCCTCACATTTGTGCACAAACTCGAGGTTAAGACTTGGATGTTGATGTGACCCACAGGCCGCAGCAGTCCGGGGGTTGCTAATGTGACACCATGGATGTTGGTGTGACCCACAGGCCGCAGCAGTCCGGGGGTTGCTAATGTGACACCATGGATGTTGGTTTGACCCACAGGTCGTGCAGCAGTCCGGGGGTTGCTAATGTGATAGCATGGATGTTGGTGTGACCCACAGGGGGTGCAGCAGTCTGGGGTTTGCTAATGTGACACCATGGATGTTGGTGTGACCCACAGGTGGTGCAGCAGTCTGGGGGTTGCTAATGTGACAACATGGATGTTGGTGTGACCCACAGGTCGTGCAGCAGTCCGGGGGTTGCTAATGTGATAGCATGGATGTTGGTGTGACCCACAGGGGGTGCAGCAGTCTGGGGGTTGCTAATGTGACACCATGGATGTTGGTGTGACCCACAGGTGGTGCAGCAGTCCGGGGGTTGCTAATGTGATAGCATGGATGTTGGTGTGACCCACAGGGGGTGCAGCAG
>NW_022196906.1:107968592-107974756 GCF_008632895.1 Mastomys coucha | reverse complement strand
GCAGCAGTCTGGGGGTTGCTAATGTGACACCATGGATGTTGGTGTGACCCACAGGGGGTGCAGCAGTCCGGGGGTTGCTGTGACACCATGGATGTTGGTGTGACCCACAGGCCGCAGCAGTCTGGGGGTTGCTAATGTGACACCATGGATGTTGGTGTGACCCACAGGCCGCAGCAGTCTGGGGGTTGCTGTGACACCATCCTGGGCATGGAGTTTTCCAGTTCACTCCTCATAATCAGTTTCTCAGCCATTTTAAAGCAAGTGTCTTTCCTTCCCTCCCTTCATCCTACCTCATTTCTCTCTTCTCTGTTTGCATTTTCTTTTTTTGTTTGTTTTTTTGTTTTTTGTTTTTGTTTTTTAGAGACAGGGTTTGTGTGTATGCCTGGGGGTGTGGGCACATGTGTGGGTGTATGTGAGTATGATGTCTGTGTGTATGTATGTATGTATGGAGGTGTGGGTGCATGTGTGGGTGTATATAGGTATAACGTATGCCTGTGTGTGTGTGTGTGTGTGTGTGTGTGTGCGCGCGCTTAGGGGGTGTGTAGGTGTGATGTATGTGTGTGTGTGCATGTGTGTATGTGGATGTATGGATGAGATATATGCTTATATGTGCTTGTGTAGTACATGTGTGCGTTGATGTGTGTGTTTGAATATGTGGGTGTGGTGTATGCTTATATATGCATATGCATATGTTTATATGTATGCATGTCATTGAGTGTATTATAAATGCCTGTGTGTGTGCACGTCTGTGTGTGTGTGTGTAGAGGCCAGGAGAGAATTTTGAGTAGCCTCCCCACTCCATTCCCTCTATTCCCTGGAGACTTTATTCAGCAGAGAATCTCTTGCTGAGCTGAGTTCACGGGTTCAGCCAGGCAGGTGGCTGAGCAGGGATCTGCTGCCACCCAGTGCTAGGGTTACAGGCATTCATAGCCATGTCTGGCTTTTCCATGTGGGTGCTGGGATTCAAACTCAGGTCTTGAGTTTGCACAGCAAGTCATCTTACCCATTGAGCCACTTCTCCAACACCAGAATAAAATTTCAGTATGGAACTCTTATTTTTTTTTGTCAAACTAGTTTTTAAATATTTTATTTATTTTAATGTCATAAGTGAGATTGCTTACTTGTTTTCATTTCAAAGTTGTCCATTATTAATGTATAGAAATATACTTTCTTGAAGCTGGAGGGATGGCTCAGAAGTTAAGAGTACGGGGTGCTCTTGTAAAAAACTGAAGTACAGGTCCTAGCACCCACATTAGGTGGACAGCTCACAATGCCTATAATTCCAGTTCCTGGAGATCTGACGCCTTCTTCTGGCCTCCTAGGGTGCTGCACTTACATGTATACACATATACACACACACAATTAAAATAAAATAAAAAATTTAAAAAATATAGTTTCTTTTTGTATAAATGTGTAGCATCACTGAACTTTTTGTGTGATATGCTTTTGTGGATTTCTAGAGTCGTCTACAATACATGTCTTTTTTTTTTTTTTAATGGAGGCTGCCCTGTTGCCCCTTTTACGTCTTCTGTTTCTCTTGCTGTGAGCTTACCAGAGCCTCCAGTACAATGCAGTACACAGATGGCTGTGCGTTGACATCTTAAAATATTTATTTTTATTAGTTTTAATTATGTATATGTATTTGTGGGGCTTGGGGTGGTAAGTGCACATGGGAGCTGGGGCCGCAGAGGCAGGGATGTTGGATCCCCTGGAGCTGGGACAGCTGGTTGAGGCGCTTGACATGGCTGCTGGGAACTGAACGTTAGTGGTGAAGTTGTTTTTCTTTTCTGCAGGACAGTAAGTATTTCTGTTCTGACCCAGCATACAAACATGGGACTTAACTTTTCCACACAATGGCCAAAGACCCGCTTTCCAATTTTTCTCCCCTTACAGGTTTTCTCAAACAATGATGATGGCCTTATCAACAAAAAGCTACCCAAGGAGCTCCTCTTGAGGTAAGTGTGGATGTGTTAGGGAGCCAGGGTCTGGCTCGGGCCTCCAGCTGCAAGACAGCCTCGTCCCGGTGTACTCCTGGGTTGGAAAGGGACAGAGCCCATCTGACTTTCTGCTTTATTTTATAGAATGCTGTCCAGCTTGTTGCCGAGTCTACTCGGTCTGCTCCAGAATGTATCCAGTCTGGATTAATTTTGTAGCCTGATATGGATTGTAGAAATTGTCAGCCCACTGGGTATGAGTAGACAATCTTAAATTGATTAGTAACTGGGGAAAGGTTACTAAGGTAACCGGGCTCTTGTGGCCAGAGAGTTTGGGCATTTTCTAAGAGCTGAGTTGTTCAGCAGTTACAAAAGTTGTGTGTTTGTGATATCCTAGCTGAACAGCAGGACGCTGTCCCCCAGGTATGGAGCAGCGTGCGTTCTAAGTGACAGCACCCAAGAGCAAAGGGTGTCCTTGCTCAGAGAACAGTCACTTGCTTGTCAGATCACCAAACGAGTCTGCAGGTGCCACTTGCTGCCACTGGGCACTCCAGCTTTGTTCTTGGCTTCTGGGTCTTGTGTCTTATTTTGTTTTTTAATTCTACAGTTGTCCAGTTGTTGTTAGTTGTGGAGGCTGTCATGTCTTAATTCTTTACATGAGCACACATGGTAATCTTTGAGTGGCATTTTACAAACTGTTGCCAATGCCTCTTAAAACAAGAACCAGTTCTGACCCAAGGATGGATGCTTCTTTGCATGCTGATGGCCCAGGGTGAGGAGCTCTTGACAGGAAGTGCAGAATTCCACAGAGTTGAGGATGCTCTGAGAGATGGGGAGTGTGATCCTGATCCCTGTATGTGCTGCATCGTTTTAGATCTCAGAACAGACTCTGTGTTTGGCTTGGTTATTGGGGGTAATCTTGATGAGCGGCATTTGTTGCTGTGGGGGATAGAGTCATGCCCCTGTGATACAGTGCACTTGTGGAGGTCAGAGGACTCTGTGAGCTGCCACAAATCAAAGGCTGCAGAAAACAGCCATCCCATCCAATGTGGCTGAGTCCAGGGTGGACTGTGGTCACTAGACAACAGCAAGGGACATGGCCCAGGAAGTGACTCTAGCCTCAGTTTGAGCGCTTGTCTAGCCTAGGCCTCAGTCTGCAGTGTGAGTATGGCATTGATATTCTGGGAGCCATGGCCAGCTTCAGGCAGCCAGGGCATTAGTCATCCATCAGCAGGCTGTGATTAAACTCCACCCTTCTCATGAATGCTGTTGCTGTTGGTGATTCCAGGCCACTAACCCCCTGACACACATCACACACACACACACACACACACACACGCACACACACACACACACTCACACACACGTTAGGGTTAGCTTTCTCAGGCTGGAGAGATGGCTCAGCGGGTAAGCGCATTGACTGCTCTTCCAGAGGTCCTGAGTTCAAATCCCAGCAACCACATGGTGTCTCACAACCGCCCGTAATGAGATCTGACGCCCTCTTCTGGTGTGTCTGAAGACAACTACAGTGAATTACACTGGAGCCGAGTGGGGCCTGAGCGAGCGGGGCCAGAGCGAGCAGGGTCGGCAGAGGTCCTGAGTTCAATTCCCAGCAGCCACACACATGATGGCTCACGGCCATCTGTATAGCTACAGTGTACTCATACAGATAACATAAATAAAATAAATCTTAAAAAAAAAAAAAAAGTCCCCTATTGTCCTTAAAAGAAGAAGAAGAAGAAGAAGAAGAAGAAGAAGAAGAAGAAGAAGAAGAAGAAGAAGAAGAAGAAGAAGAAGAAGAAGAAGAAGAAGAAGTTAGTCCTCTTAGTTGTCTTTCTGTGGAGGGCCAGCCTGTGGCACCTGCAGCTGACCTAGCTGTGGCTGAGGGTCACAGATGTTCTGGAATTGTTTGGTCACTGCAATGACATCGGTTGACAGATGAGAAAATGCTTGAAGTATGAGCACGTGGACGGGGAGGGGAGCAGGGAGCTCAGTGGCCTTGGGAAGCATGGAGCAGAGACTCCTGTCATCCATAGAGGACTGAAGACAGGCTCAGGCCACAGCCGAGAGAAGCCCGGAAGAACTGCCAGTGGCTACCCAGAGGAGTTCCTCCCCTTTAGGTCTCCAGGGTCTTTTTGTTTTGTTTTTAAAGGTTTATTTTATTTTTAAGGGATGTGCATTTGTGTCTGTGGGTATGTGCATGTGAGTGCAGTACCTGCAGTGTCCAGACGAGGGCGCCAGATCCCCCGGAGCTGGAGTTGTGGTTGTGATGTGCCTGGTGCAGACACTGAGCACCGAGCTCATCCTCTTCATTGCTGACCAGCCCTCTGGCCCCCTCCAGAATCTCTTGAAGGAAAAGTGACCCAGGAAGAATTGAGCTTTGGGAAAGTCTGATAACCTGGATTCTGAACATTTCTTCAGTAAAATTTAGTACCCTCACCTCCGGTAACGCCAGCTCCTCCTTGCTACATGTCCTTGTCCACCTTCTCTTAATGTTTGTCTCTATCATATCTGTCTGTGTCTAAGTTAGGCCAGGTGTGGTGTACATCCCTTTATCCTGGCACTTGGGAGGAACAGGCAGGTGGATCTCTGAGTTCTAGGCCAGGCTGGGCTATATAGTGAAACTTTGTTTAAAAAGTATTCTTTTGCCAGGCAGTGGTGGCACACGCCTTTAATCCCAGCACTTGGGAGGCAGAGGCAGGCAGATTTCTGAGTTCTAGGCCATCCTGGTCTACAGAGTGAGTTCCAGGACAGCCAGGGCTACACAGAGAAACCCTGTCTTGAAAAAAAAAAGTATTCTCTTTTAATGACCCAAAGGTGGGACTGTGGAGGTATTGAGGTGGCTCTGTGGTTAAGGGGCCTGCTGAGCAAGCCATGAAGAACTGAGTGCAGTGGCATACACCCTAACCCCAGTGCCAAGGGGGTGAGGTAGGGGATCCTGAGGGTGACTCGGCTGGCCAGCCTCGTGAAATAGTGAATCTAAGTCAGTAAGAGAGCCTGTCTCCAAAATAGAAGGTGGGGAGGAGATTAACAAAATACAGTTGGTGTTAACATCTGACCTCCACACTTGCCCACATGGGTGCACACACACACACACAGAGAGAGAGAGAGAGAGAGAGAGAGAGAGAGAGAGAGAGAAGGGGGAGAGAGAGAGAGAGACAGAGACAGAGACAGAGACAGACAAACTGACTGACAGGCAGAGTCAGAATGAACAGCAGTCCACGGTGTACCCATTGTGTGGATTTTTTGAAGTGAATTGACACTTGAGGGCAGACATCCATCATGTTTTCTTGAGAGTTCACATTCCCACACTCCTGTTCTTATTTTAGGACCAGTCAGAGAACATGAAATTTTATTTTAATTAATTAATTTAGGGTTTTTTTTTTTTTGAGACAGGGTTTCACTCTGTATTTTTGTTTTTTCCTGGAACTTGCTGTATAGACTAGGCTGGCCCAAAATTCAGAGATCCACCTGCCTCTGCCTCCCAAGTGCTAGGACTAAAGGCGTGCGCCACCACCGTCCACCCCTCATCTGGTAATTTTTTTATTGATAGTTTTAAAAAGACTTACTGTTCTTAATTTAGATATTCCTTCTACCCACTTTGTTATTAAGCTCATACAACTTGACTTTTTCTACACTCCTGTCACTCATGAATTAAAGATTTTCTTGGGGTTGGGGGTCAGCTCAGTGGTTAAGAGCACACACTGCTCTCACCGAGGGTTGTTGCATGTCACCAAATGGCTCGTAACCACCTGGAACTCCAGCTCCAGGGGACACAGCGCCCTCTTCTGGGATCCATCTGCAGGTGCACTCATGTACCCATACACAAGACACATTTGCACGCATATAATTAAAAATAAAAATTATCTTTTAGGAAAAAGTGGTTTTCTCTACTCCTTGCCCTCATCAGAAGCTCACACCGCTCCTGTCCCTGGGGAGTCAGGTGTTATGTTGCTCATCACAGTGGGATTCTCCATTGTAGTTGAAGACACAGGACCTGGGTTTTCCACATCATCAGTCTCTCTTGGTTTTTGAAGCCAAGAGATCTTATGGGTTGAGATTTAAGCTTCATTTGTTAGTGTGGCCCCTGAAGATGTGATAGTCCCCTTGGTTCTTTCACCATCTCTTGCCATTCACTCATTTTCTCTGTCACCATATTGATTTCTGATGCTTTGTCTTCAGAATATTCCCGAGGAAAGCTTGTAAGAAACATTGTCCCAAGTCCCTGTA
>NW_022196906.1:107934895-107968582 GCF_008632895.1 Mastomys coucha | reverse complement strand
CTCTTAGGAAGATGAAACACCATGAGCAAAAGCAACCTAGGGAGGAAAGGGTTTAGTTCATGTTACAGTTTGTCCACTGAAGTGGATACAGGAACTCGAACTCGGGTGGGGCAGGAGCTGGGACTAGGAACTGAAGCTGAGGTAGAGGGGTGCAGGGTGGTGCTGCTACTTGCTGGCTTGCTCACTATGGCCTGCTCGCCCTGCTCTCTTATAGAACCTAGGGCCATCTTCTCAGGGCTGGCTCCACATCTGGGCCCTTCCACCTTAGTCATTAGTTAAGAGAATGCCTTTCTTCCTCGCACAAGCCAGCCTTGTACAGGTATTTTCTCACGTGAGATTTTCTCTTCCCACTTGACCGTAGCTTGTGTCAACCTGACAAAACATGAGCCAATATAGCCACTGTGTCATTTACATTGAAAAGCAAATCTGGTGGATATTAAACTGGCTCCTATTTCCTCTTCCTGATGAATTCAGATACATTCCTCCATTTTCTGGATATCACATTGAAGATGAGAACAGCTCTCCTCTTGGAGTTTAGACCAACAGCGATCCCAAGGTTGAACTCTTTCCCCTTCTCTCTCTCCATGTCTTTCAGCTGTCAGTAGTTGTTGTGACCAAGCCTGCTCAGTCAGTCAACAGGTTCTCCATCAGGAGTGAGGACTAAGAAGACAATTAGACAACATTGTAGCAGCGTGGCCCCAGTCAATTCTGAGACTGAAGGCAAATTTAATTTTTCTAATCTGCTTTTTAAACCATTTTAATTACATGCCAGTATTAAGGGCGAGCAGCTCAGTAAGGAACAAGCAAGACAGTGAGCAGAGTCAGTCCCATGGTCACTCTCGTGACAGTTGTTTAAAAGGGCTTGTCATAAGGACCAAAATACTTGAGCCCACTTCCTTGTCCAAGCCCAAAATCTTGCCTGAAGCCACTTCTTTTGTGCCACCCCAAGATTAAAATTCCTGCTGTAACCTACTTCCCTATTGTAGCCTAAAGTTAGGTTCTTGCCTTTCTTATCATGGCCAATGTCAGATTCCTGCCTGAAGCCCATTTTCTTGTCCTTGGCCAATGTCAGCACCCCAAAAGGTTCTCCACATTGTAGTTTGTCTCGTGGCCTGTCTATAGCCTGGTGTGTGTGTGTGTGTGTGTGTGTGTGTGTGTGTATTGTCTGCTGCCTCTGCCTGTCCCTTACAAAGGTCTTTGTTCTGTGTTTATTGACTAGTCCAGAAAACATGGTGTAGAGAAGGCGTGAGGAGAGGTACTTTCTACAGAAACCTTTAGCAGTTTTACCAGGAGGAAGTCACTCTCCGCACCATGTGCTGATGCAGACGGCATATGAAATGGGAAACGGACGCCATCGACCTACAGCCAGTTGTGGTCTCCAACATGTGCAGGCTCTTGGTTTTGTTTAGGTTGTTTCCAGCAGATGTTTACTGCACACGTCGTGCACACATGCATCTTTCCGGGTCCGTGGCACAGAAGAGTGCAGAGTTTAAGATTAAAGCGAGGAGCACTTGCTGCTCTTGCAGAGGCCACAGGTGCAGTCCCCAGCACCCACAGTGTGGGTCACAACTGTCACTCTGCTTTCAGGGAACTGGAGCCTTCTCTGGCCTCTCAGAATATATAATGTTTTGTTTTGTTTTGTTTTTTTAATACATAGCTTTAAGTCAGTTTTAATTTTCCATGAGGACCTGGAGAGAGCTCAGTAGTTGACAGCAGTCGCCGCCCTTTCCAAGGACTTGGGTTCGGTTTCCAATGCCCACGTTTGGTAGCTTGGAAACACCTGCAACTCCAGCTCCACAATTTAACGTCACTAATTCACATTCCTTCCACACACACTCTGGTCTCATACAAACACTCATAAAAAACACATCTTTGCTTTTTTTGAGAGAGTTTTTCAAGTCACCATTTTGCCCCACCCCCATGCCCTGCCCCCTCCATGCCCCACCCCTGGGAACATCTGATGACGACCTGTCCTTAGATATTCTGTCCTGTCTTCATTGTCTGTCATTTTCTCCCAAATCCTTTCCATGTCTCTCTTTTGATCTTTTTTTATGTTTTTTCCCCCCATTTTAGCCAGACATGGTAGCATAGGCCTTTAATTCCAGCATTTGTGAGGCAGAGGCATATAGCTCTCCAAGAATCCAAGGGCCATCCTGGTCTACAGACCCTGTCATATACACACACAAAAAATTCTATTATCTGTTGTCTCAAGAGAATGTTGTTAATTTTTCTTTTGAGTATTTTAAAACATTGACTTTATTATGATTGTGTGTGAGGTGTGTGCTACGGTGTTCCTGTGGAGTCGGAAGACAAATCCCTCCTGGGAAGGAACTCAGGCTATACGTATGGGGCCACCTTGCCAGTCCCTGTTTTTGGTTTTTGACAGACAGTTTCATGTAGCCCAGGCTGGCCTCATTCTCACTATGTAGCCCAGGATGGCCTTAAACTCTTGGTCCTCCTGCCTCCCCCCAGCCCAACATTTGCCCTGGAAAGTAAGGTTTCTTCTTTTGTGTCCATTTTGATGCCGTTTTGAGACAGGTTCTCTCTGTGGAGTGCTGGTCAGGAACTTCATATGTCGACCAGGAACTTCATATGTCAACCAGGCTGGCCTCAAATTCATGAAGCTCTGCCTGCCTCTGCCTCCTTGAGTGCTCAGGACTAAAGGTGTGCGTTTATCACATCCCGCCAAAAATAAGGTTTCTTGAGAGCATGTAGCAATTTGACCATCATCACTTGATCATCAAAGCAGTATCTTGAAGAGGCACAGTAGACCTGACTAATCTTCATTGTGTAGATGAGAAAAACAATAACAACAAACCAAAACTCCAGGCTCAGAGGCAGACTGCTTTAATCCAGATTCCACAGTTGGTAAGAATGTGGGGTGAGAGTTTCAGGGGCACACATGTCGAGCCTTGCGATTCTTCCTCTGTAAACTTACCACTCTACAGGCTCAGAAGGGGTGCGCAGTATGTTTTGGTCTCACTGTCTAACAGAAGCCCTCTAAATCCTCACATCTATCTGTAAAAGATCTAACATAGACTCTGTGTAGCCCTGGATGTCCTGGAACTCACTTTGTAGACCAGGCTGAGTCTGGAGAGAACCGATTCCTGTAAGCTGTCCTCTGACCCCCATGTGTCCCAAGCATGCGCACATGGCTAGAATACACAAGCATTAAAACAGCAACAGCAGCACCTCAAGCAGATGCACCTGCACAAGGGCTGGGCACTGCCTGGGTATGGAAGCAGCCCCTGCGCCTGGACCACTCTCCACAGTCCTTACAAAAATCAGTCCATCCCCCTGGCCTCCCGTGTCCACTGAGCTTCACTCCCTCTAAACAAAACCTGATTTAACATTTTTGTCTATAATCAGTTTCATGATCCTTGAAGAAGCAAACATCTTTCTGGCCTCCTAACAAGATAAGAAAAACATTTTTCTATTTACATTTTATCTTAAGATAGGGTCTCACTCTACCTCAGGCCAGGCTAGAGCTCGCCTGCCTCTGCCATCCCAGTGCTGGGACTAAAGGTGTGTGCTACCATGCCCAGTTGAATTCTTAATCCATCGGTGACTGCACACATTATTTCACAGCTTGCTCAGCACTAGAAGTCATGAGTCTAACGGGTCTGCGGCTGGATGAGTCTGTAGTTCTCGGGTGTAACACAAGTAAAGGGACCTGACCTACCCAGCAGACTGCGTTGCATCCAGCCTGTTAGTCGTCATGAAAGAAAAAGGACGTGATACCTGGATCCTGTACTCTGGTTGTGGGGCTGGTGTGAAAATACAAGTAGAAATAATGGTTATAATCAAGTGAAATGGGGCCGGAGAGGAGGCTCAGCAGGCCTTGCAAAGGTCCCAGCTTTGTTCTTAGCACACATACACACACACATACACACACACACACACACACACACACACACACACACACACACACACGTAGTGCCCCGAAACTCTGCATAGCACAAGTTCCAGAGGCTGGCCAACACACCATGCATGTTTTTGCCTGCATGTGTGTTGAATTAATATTTAATTAATAAATCCCAGAGGCGGCTTTGATACCCTCCTCAATGCTTACTGTTCCCAAATGAAACACACACACACAGCCTTTATATTTTGATATGCCTTAATTAGCACAATAGCTGAGCCACTTCCTAAACTCCATGCAGTTAATCCACCTCCTACTGATAATCCTTGTCACTCACTAGATTCTATACTCTATCTTGGCTGCTCTAGACTCAGAAGGCTGCGCAATTGGTCTGTACTCTGGGCTGTGCCCTCCTGGCTCCCTCACATGGCGGCCATGCCTCTCTGGCCTGTGCTCTTCTCAGGCCTGGTGTCTCTCCGCTCTTGTACACACTCCCTGCATGGCAGATCTCCTTTTCCTCTTCCTTTCCTCCTGGTCTGCCCTGACCAGCCATTGGTCGTTGGCCTCTTTATTTACCAACCAGAAGCAACTAGGGGCGGGGCCCTCATTGTCTATGCGCAGACTCTCATGGAAGCAGTCTGGGAGACCACAGTTAACCCTAAGCAGCATTCGGCCAAACCTACTGCACATGTGGCAATATGGTCCTCTAGAAGAGCAGCCAGCGCTTTCACCACTGAGCTATCTCTCCAGCTCTGGTTTCTTTTGTGTGAATGTGTGTTGATTGGGGATGTGCCCTGACGTGCATGTGGTCCTCAGAGGGTGCTATAGGCAGGGTGCTATTGTCACCATGAAACACTGTCATGGAAGGCAAGTTGAGGAGGAAAGGGTTATTTCATCATCAAGAGCAGTGATGACAGGAGCTCAAGTGAGGCTGGAGCCTGAGGCAGGAGCTCATTGGGAGGCCATGGAAGGGTGGGTCCTGCTTACTGGCTCACTCCCCATGGTTTTCTCAGCCTGCTTTATTATAAAACCCAGGACCACGAGCCCAGGTATGGTACCACCCGCAATGGGCTGGGGGCTAGGCCCTCCCCCCTTAATCACCAATTAAGAAAATGGCCTGCAGCCCAATCATATGGAGGTATGTTCTTAATTAAGGCTCCCTCCTTGAGTGGCTTTCGTTCGTGTCAAATTGGCATAAGACTTTCTAGCACAGAGGACAACTGATGGAAGCTGAGTGTCTCTATCTATGTCGGTCCTGGGGCGGGAACTGAGGCTGCACAACACTGCAGCGGGAGCCAGATTCCCCCAGACAGTGATCAGCAGCTAAGGGCAGGTCTCTGAGCAGCAGTGATAGGAGATAGAGGAGTCATGTCGCCAAGGGGAGAGAACCCAGGACTGTTCTCCTGAGCTAGGTTACTCTACAATGAAGCTGTATAATGATAATGAAGTCATTTTGATAATGGTGTAACCAGTTGGCAATTCTTCAAAAAGAAACACAATCACATGGTAGCAATTTCTTCTCTGGGGTTCACTGAAGTCCTGTGTATCCCAGCAGCCCTAGCGACCCGGCAGGGTGGGTTCTGGTTCTCCTTGCACTGAGTTCTTTCCTATGCATGCAGGTGAAGTTGGATCTACAAATGAGCCGAGGAAATAACAATGTCCAGTGGTACACCAGGTAACAATACAGAGTAATAAAGTCACATGAACTGAAGCCAGGTAAGACAGCACGTGCATCCAGTCAGCACTTACAAGGCAGAGGCAGGTGGATCTCTGTGAGCTTTAAGGCCACCTTGTCCTACAGAGCGAGACCTTCTCTCAAAAGAGGAGAAAAGAAAAAAACAAAACAATACACACAAATTTAAAACTTGCTTATTTCTGGAATTTGTCCATTTAGTATTTTCAGGCCATAGATTGCCACCCTAAAATTAAAGCTGAAATAAGCCAAAGTACATGATCCAAACAATTGAAAATACCAACAAATGCATGTACACAAATATCCATAGCAGAATTGTTCTCAAGAGCCAAAACGCGCATCTCCAGATGCCCATCAGCAGATGGCTGGACAAGTGACTCGTGATCCAAACATACAAAGAGAAGTGCTGTGTGCCAGTGTGCATGAGTCTAAAGAGCATTCTAGGGAAGTGAGCCACGCCCCAAGGTCTGATATGTTGTTCATTTATCTGAAGGATCAGAGAGGCACCTTCCAGCCTGAAGTGCATCCACAAGGGACGAGGCTGGCTTCAGAATGTGGCAGTTCACTTGGGCGATGGGCCTGTGTCAGAGCTGATGGTGTAACAGCAGTATTTGCTGGAATGTACAGCTTAAGTAGTTGATTTTATGTCAGAGGATTTTACCTCATCCACACAAAGCATCTCTTGCGAATGTTGGAGCTAATGTTAAAGAACAAGTTAAAGAGGGACTTTATCCATTTGACCGCAGCACTAACCAGGATACACGTAATCTAGTAGTGGTAGTAGTCTTTTTGTTTTTATTTCATCATCAGTGTTTTGTTTTGAAGCAGGGTCTTACTGTGCAGCCTCAGGTGTCCTGGAACTCTCTTGGTAGACCAGGCTGGCCTCAAACTCACAGAGGTCCATCTGTGTCTGCCTCTTGGAGTGCTGGGATCAAAGGCTTGTTGGCTAAGTAGTGCTTTTGTTGTTTGTTTTGGATTTTTTTTTTCGAGACAGGGTTTCTCTGTGTAGCCTTGGCTGTCCTGGAACTCACTCTGTAGACCAGGCTCACTGTGAACTCAGAAATCCACCTGCCTCTGCCTCCCAAGTGCTGGGATTAAAGGCGTGCGCCACCACTGTCCAGCCAAGTATTGCTTTTTAGAAGAAAGAAAATGTTGCTAAAATGTTCGCCATGTGGAGGAGTCGGTGTGGGCGACCAAAGCAGTGGGGTATTCATAGCAGAATACAATGCAGAGCTGCTGATGAAGTTTTAGACGACGGGAATAGTAATGCAAGGTAAGATAGAGGTAGGGGTTAAAAACGTCATTCGATGCCAGGGGTGATGGCTCATGCCTGTAACTCAGCACTTGGGAGCCTGAGACAGGAGGATGACTGCAAGCTCTAGGCTGGCCTGAGGTAGAGTGAGACCCTATCTTAAGATAAAATGTAAATAGAAAAGTGTTTTTCTTATTTTGTTAGGAGGCTGGAAAGATGTTTGCTTCTTCGAGGATCATGAGACTGATTATAGACAAAAATGTTAAATCAGACTTTGTTTAGAGGGAGTGGAGCTCAGTGGACATGGGAGGCCTGGGGGACGGACTGGTTTTTGTAAGGACTGTGGAGAGTGGTCCAGGCGCAGGGGCTGCTTCCATACCAGGGCAGTGCCCAGCCCTGGCGCAGGTGCATCTGCTTGAGGTGCTGCTGTTGCTGTTTTAATGCTTGTGTATTCTAGCCATGTGCGCATGCTTGGGACACATGGGGGTCAGAGGACAGCTTATAGGAATCGGTTCTCTCCTTCTGTCACGTGGGTTCCCAGGACCAGGCTTGGGTCGGCAGATTGGCAGTGAGCACCTTCATTCGCCCTGCAATCTCACTAGGCCTTATTGAGTTTTATAGAAACAAGCCAGCCATGTTTAAGAGGCCCAAACAACAAAACTCTTTGCCCTAAAGTTTCTTCCCATTCACTTCTCCTCAGATACTGTCAGGAGGGGCGGGGCCGTCAGCAGTTGCCTGGGCCTTTGAATTCTTGTAGTCATACCATTCAGAAGAGCTACACATTTGAATGCAAGCAGCAACTGAGCTGCATCTAACCATCTTTTGTTTCACCTACAATAGTTAAAACCCAGGGTGCTGGGACTCAGCTTATGGGACAGTGATCTGACTGTAGTTTAACTTGAACTTGGGGACTATGAATGAGCAGATGCTGTACCCCCAGCGCTCTCTAGGAAGTAAGCCAAAAAAATAAAAATTAAAAAAAAAATGATCCTGTAGAGTGGGGGGACCTGGAGCCCAGTGTTGGAGGCGGAGTTCTGAGCTTTCCTGCAGAGGGTACAACAGAGAAAAGAAAAAATGGCCATTGTTCATTTAGAAGGGAAGTTTGAGGTGGTCCTGGTAAGCCATTTAGGGGGAAGCTGTCCTCACCATACCAGACTTAGTACACATGGAGAGCTTTGCAGCCTTCAAAGGGAGTTGAAGCCCGCCTCAGGCGGTCTACACACCTACATCCCTAGCCCAGGCCCCTCTCCTAGGAGGTCCTTAGACATTCTCCCTCCTTATCAAAGGGTAAAACCTTGAAGACATTTAATCCCTACTGTAAAGTGGTCCTCAGTATTGTCCACCCCTAGCCTGACCTCCATCTTCCTCTGCTTGTACTCAGTCTATAAAATGGCTGGAAGCTTTGGTTCAGTGTTCCCTCAGCATTGAGATGACTTCCCCCATCAGGGTTGATTTACTCTTGCAGTGCTGTTGCGTGGAGGAAATTCAGCCTCGGGGGAGCTGGCACTTTATCCCAAAGTGCCCTTTGCTAATACTAAATGGTTAAAAGTTAAAACAAAACAAAGTTCTTCATAGGACCAGAAATGATCTAAACCAGCCGGAAAAGCTGAGCCAGGGAGGAGAGAAGAGAAGTCAGGCGGACCCCTGGGTGCCCTGGTTACTGAGATCAGAGCTATGCTCTGCACAGTATCGTAAGATTTGGGAAGAAGTCACAGGAAAAGCTGTGTGTGAGGGAAGAAGAAATGCCTCAAGGGACAACAGAATCTCTGGGGGCAGAAACCAGTCATATTGTCTGGGGGCTGGGGGTAGGAGGGGGCAGGAGGGAGCTGGAGAGAGGCAGTCTCCTGTTACACAGGGCTGGAGTTCAGTTCCTGGCACCGCACCGTACCAAGTGGCTGACATCTGCCTGTAACCCAGCTGTAGGCTGACACCTCTGGCCTCTGAGGGCACCTGCATTCACTTCCACACAGCTACACACATACATATAAATTATAAAATAATAACTAGCCAGGCAGTGGTGGCACACACCTATAATCTTAGCTCTCAGGAGGCAGAGGCAGGCAGGTCTTGAGTTTGAGGACAGGCAGAGCTACACAGAGAAACCCTGTGTCAAAGAAGCCATAGCAACAACAACAACAAAGTAAAAAGACGATATAATCAAACATATATGCAGTAGGTCCCATAAAAAGGAAAGTCACACAAACGTTTAGCGAAATAATGGCCTCCAAGCTTTCAAACCTGGCTACAGATAACCCACAGTGAACATACACGGCGCCCGACATGCTAAAGACCACAAAACCTAACAGAGATGAACAGTGGGCCTGTAGTGTGGAGAACAGTGATGAGGGAGGAAAGCCATTTGTTAAAGTGCTGAAGGAAAATTCTCCTGTCCTAAAACCATACAGTCTGTCTGTCCCCTTTAAAACTGAGCCTGGCACTGGGCGTGGTGGGCATGGTGGGCATGGTGGTGCACTCAGGAGGCAGAGGCAAGTTGATCTCTTTGAGTTTGAATCTAGCTTGGTTTACATAATGAATTCTAAGACAGTTAGGGCTGTGTAGAGAGACCCTGTCTCAAAAAAACAAACAGAAAAGGCCTGGGCTGGTGAGATGATCCGCAGGTAAAGGCTCTTGCGAGGCAGGCCTCGTATTTCAGGGAGCCATGTTAAGGTAGAAAGAGAACCAGTTCCATAAAGTTGTTCTCTGTCCTCTGCATGTATGGCTTGTCCACACACACACACACACACACACACACACACACACACACACACCATATAGACACAACTAGTAAATTTTAATTAAAAATAAGACTTTTCAAGTAAATTCACCCTGAGAAAGCTTCATCACCCTACACAGGTGCTAAAGGGATTTCTCCTCGCGAGGACATCGTCTTCAGGAGGGAACCGCAGTGTAAGAGGTCGGCGCTGGAAACGCTGTGTGCTTTACCTCACTCCATGCCTTAAGAGGTGTTGACTGCCTTTGTGTGCATGGATTTTTTTTTTCTCTTCCTGATACTCTAAAAAGTTTGATTCTGTCAAGTTTCCTGTAAATTCAGTGTGATGATATCAGTAAGTTTCAGAAAATTTTCTTGTGCAAGTTGACATGATTCTAGAATATTAATGTAAATTCAGATAAATGATTTCATGCATGCTAGGACTTCAAAACCTCAGGCAGAACTCTGTAGTTAATATGGGACTTAAAGTTGCAGGACAGATGGACCAATGGGACAGCTATCATGTCTACAAGTAGATTTATGTTGTTCCTGTTGCTGTGACAAAATATCCTGTGAGGCAACTTAAGATGAAAATGACCATTCTGAGCCGGGCGGTGGTGCATGCCTTTAATCCCAGCACTTGGGAGGCAGAGGCAGGTGGATTTCTGAGTTCGAGGCCAGCCTGGTCTTCAGAGTGAGTTCCAGGACAGCCAGGGCTACACAGAGAATCCCTGTCTGGAAACAAAACAAAACAAAAACAAAAACAAAAAAAAAAAAGAAAAAAAGAAAATGACCATTCTGGTTCACAGAATGGTCTGCATCCACTGTGGGGGAGGGGCAGTTGCAACCACAGTCCAGCGGAGCTTAGCAAATGCTGGCGCTCAGTTAGTCCTCCTGTTTCTCCTGTTCAGGACTCAGTCCCGGAGACACACAGCCGACTTCCCAACCCGTAGTGTGGGTCGCCCAGAAGCCGTCACCCTGGTGGTCCCAGAGTCTGATATGTCGACAACACAGTTGTAATCCTTGCGTCTTCCTTGTGTATGGTCTAACTCTGCACTCTCCGGGACTGTCACCGGAGAAGCTGGGAGCTACTTTTCAGAAGCGACCCCTCAAGGGCCATGACTCTCCTATTTTATTTTTAAAAGTTACGTGTGTGTGTGTGTGTGTGTGTGTGTGTGTGTGTGTGTGTGTGAGAGAGAGAGAGAGAGAGAGAGAGAGAGAGAGAGAGAGAGAGAGAGAGAGAGAGAGAGAGAACATGGACAGATGAATGGACTTGGGAGTCACGAGGCCTGGGAGCAGGCACCCTTACCTGCTGCTCGCTTCCCCTGGCCGGCCCTCTTTGTTTGTGCCTCGTGCTCTAGGATCTGTATGTCACCATCCGTTTTGTTCATTAATCCCTGAGTCAGGAACTGGTGTGAGCTGTAGATTGGCCGTTGGAAATATCACCATGTCTATTTGTGGAAATGAAATTGCATTCAGTTTAAAGATGTGTGTGTGGAACGGGATGTAAACACCCAGGGCCACACACTTTTCCTTCAGTGACATGGAACTGAGTAATTGCATGAGAGCAGGCACGTGCATTTTGTCCCACTTGGCTCCTGTCTATTTCAATATATGAAGGTCTTGTTCACTTTGAGTGAGTCTAGATTTTTCCAAGCAGTGTGCTTACTAAAAGAAAACTTTGCTGGGCAATGGTGGCACACACTTTTAATCCTAGCACTTGGGAGGCAGAGACAGGTGGATTTCTGAGTTCCAGGCCAGCCTGGTCTACAGAGTGAGTTCCAGGACAGCTAAGGCTACACAGAAAAATCCTGTCTCGAAACAACAACAACAACAACCAAACAAAGAAAACTTCTTCACCTAGTGGCCAGCAGAGTCTCAAGGAAAACATCTTTGTGTCAAACTTTCCCAGGCAGTGTGTGTGTGTGTGTGGCCTCGGGCTCTTGGGCCAGCTACACTGCCTGGGTTCAGGTCCAGCACCCCCTTTACACACACACACCACGTGGGCACATATACCCTGTGTCTTGCTCGAGTAGCTCTGTCTCTAGAATGGACACAGTAGTCCCCTCCCAGTGTAGCTATGACAAGTGAGTAAGGAGGAGCCCGCGGGTGGTGCACGGTGCAGTCAGTGGCTACCCTTATAATCAGAAGTGTCGCTGTTACTGAGACAGTACATTGATTTTCCACATGGTATGCCCTTGAGGCTATTCAAGGGGCCCTAGCTGACGCCCTTTTTACCTTTATTATACACTTTGCATTGGACTTCAGCATGAGATGTGTGGATGGGTAGTTTGTGGAAACACTGAGGTAGCAGCATGGTTGTTGGGGCAGGAGGGTCTGTAGGTGAGCAAGATACATTCCCATGGAGGTCATATAGGAGCGACCCCGACGCAAGCTTATGTGTTTATTGCCCTGCTGTGGGATACTGCAGGCTCACAGTTGACAATGAAAGACATAGACGGCCTTCTGTGACAACCCTTCCCCACTCTAACCCCTCAAAAGAAATAGTCTGGACAGGAAGCCGTTGAAGAGAACTCTTCAAAAATTGTGACCGTGGGCTGATGAGATGGCCCAGCAAGTAAAAAGCACTGACTACTCTTCTGAAGGTCCTGAGTTCAAATCCCAGCAACCACGCAGTGGCTCACAACCATCCGTAATGAGATCTGACGCTGAAGACAGCTACAGTGTACTTATATATAATAATAAATAAATATTTAAAGAAAAAAAAACCAAAAAACTGTTATAAAAAATTTGTGGTAGGGCTCTTCTGGGGACG
The DNA here is from genome assembly GCF_008632895.1 of Mastomys coucha. Taxonomy (NCBI): domain Eukaryota; kingdom Metazoa; phylum Chordata; class Mammalia; order Rodentia; family Muridae; genus Mastomys; species Mastomys coucha. The sequence goes on along the minus strand of NW_022196906.1, from coordinate 107,956,289 downwards.
GTGCTTAGAGGCAGTCAGAATGGTCCAGTGTTTGACATACCATCATTAGCTTTCCTACTATATACTCTCTAACAAAAAGAGGCTGCCTCGAATCCCTGGCAACAGGATTGTTTCCTTTATACCAAGAAGGTGGAAGAAGGGTCCATTTTTCCACATTCGGTTCTCAGAGCCGGAGAAATAGAAGTTCTCTGACTTCTGCTTTCAGAGAATTTGTGTGATGTGACTAAAGAAACTATGCATTTCAGCAGTGACAAGAACTCAGTGTGTGCTCTGCACTGCCAGCCTAGTTCTTGGGAAGCCTGGGTATCCAAGTGATGCTTTAGATTTTGTCTTCAAGTTCTAATTTAAAATATTGACACCATGTCTACTTCTTGCCTTTTCTCTCTCTCTAGAATATTCTCCTTCTTGGACATCGTAACTCTGTGCCGATGTGCGCAGATTTCCAAGGTATGGTACCATCTGACTTTAACTCAGAAGCAGTGAGAGGGATGGGTCTGCTTCAAACATGAGATTGCAGTTAGACCTTGCCTACTAAAATAACAACGTTAGAATTGTACACCTTATTTTTACTTAATATACACCAAGAATAAAAAGTTCGGATAGGAGACATGACATATCAGCTCGTGTCCCTCACCCAGCCCCCTCTTTCATGTCTGCCTCCCAGGCCTGGAACATCTTAGCCCTGGATGGCAGCAACTGGCAGCGAGTGGACCTTTTCAACTTTCAGACAGATGTAGAGGTAAGTCAGTTCAGTTAATTAATTAGTCAGTCAGTTGATTTGGTGTGTGTGTGTGTGTGTGTGCGCGCGCGCGCGCGCGCGCACGCGCATGCATGCGTGCATGCATGTATACTTGCCAAGGGATATAAGTGGAGGTTAGAGGACAACTTGCAGGACTTGGTTCCCTCCTCCCACTGAGCAGGTTTGGAGGACCAGGCCCAGGTTTCCAGCTTGGGAGCAGCTACCTTACCCACTAAAGCATCTCTCTGGTCCCGTTGGTGGTAGTGTTTGAGACAGGGTCTCTCCGTATTGCAAGTCCCCACAGCAGGTGGGGAGAGGGGCTGCAGAGACGGCTCAGTGGGTGAGGGTGCCACCTGTTCCTGCACAGGACCTGGGTTTGGTTCCCAATACCACGGTTGGTCATAACCATCTGTAACTCCAGTGCCAGGCAGTCTGATGCCCTCTTCTGGCCTCTGAGGGCTCCTGCATACACATAGCACACAAACTCACACAGGCAAACACACATACACGTAATGAGATAAACTAACTTTAAAAATCAGACTGAAGAACCTGAGGAACAAATTGGTAGAAGTCTAAGTACATACACATTAATTTGGGAACTGGGTTACATACCTGTGGGTTCACAGCAATGGCCAAATAACGTGTTGAAGTGATAGAGCTTAGGGCTTCTCTCCAGTGTCACTCTTTCTGAGCATGCGTGCTTCCTTGAGGTGAGGCACTTACATGCCTTCAGAGACTGGCCACATGAGACCAGGAGATGGCTCAGTGGGCAAAGGCACTTGCCACCAAACTTGACTATGTTAGTTCAGTCCTGGAGTCCCACATGGTGGAAGGAGAGAACAGATTCTTGCAAATTAGCTTCTAACCTCCACATATGTACCATTGGTATTTCTACATGTACACGCAAATAAATAAATAAAAATTAAAATAAAAACTAAATTGTACATTTCTTCTTCAATTTTCATAGTTACTAAAAATGCTACTCACCCACAGCTGAGGTGCTGTTGACGATTGAGAGTTGCTGGAGAGCAACGAGTCCCCCCCTTTTTTTTTCTTTTTAAGAACATTGCCCCTGGTGAGCCATCTGTCCTAATGGAGTGGCACACACCACACACCCATTAGTGTATGGACAGCACAAACTACACTTACTGGGTGACAAACAACCTGGGCTGGGAGGTAAGGACAAGGAGGGTCTAGGAGGGACTGGAGGGTAAGGAAGAGATGGGTCTTGGAGGGGCTGGGGATGGATGAATGTAATGAAAACAGATTGTACAAGATTCTCAAAGATCTGACTGAAAAGTCGTCACAGGCCGAAACCGAGACGTGGCTGCACAATGTGTTTAAGTCCTAGCCCTGGGGCTGTGATGGTCACTTGAGACCCTTTCTCTCCGGAGCCTCTCACTCTGATAGTGCATGCCTGTGGTTTGCTATGCCTAGCAGGTAACAAGGGTTATTGAATAAATACTGAATGGGCAAAGGTCTTGGTATTTTTTTCCCTCTTAGAAACAGTGATTTCTAGTTATCGCCATGTACATGACTTTTTTTTTTTTTTTTTTTTTTTTTTAAATTCTGGTATAAGAGCTTTTGTTCCAGTGAAGAAAGAATAAAAAAATCCTAAAAGTGGAGAGACCCCGGTGCTGCGGGGGTTCAGCTGTTAGGCTTACGTATGCTTACATGCTGAGACTTCCCAGTCCTAACTGTTCTTTTCCCTTTGGTAACAAAGACTTAGTTTGCAGTTGTCTTGGATTTTGCTTAAACATCATAAAGTCAAGGTAGAGGGGTGGCTCAGGGGTTTGAAGGGCTTTGTACTTTTCTAGGGGACCCAAGTTCAGGTCCCAGCACACATACTGGGTGGCTTACAAGCACCTGAAACTTGGGTTCTCTTCTGGCCTTTGTGGGTACTCACACACATACACATAAGTTAAAATATATATCTTTAAAATTAGCTCAGCTGATCCTCAAGAAAGCATGATAGACACACTGGGGTCAAGGTTCAGACAGCTGAAATGTTAGCTAGGTAGCAGTGTGGGCCAGCCCCGCTTAGGCGCTACGGCTCGTGCACTAGAAAATTCAGTGTTAACAGGTCTCTGCCCAGATGGCGGTGTGTAACTGCATGCCACACGCCTCCATCAATGCACACACAATGCATGCACACTAAAGAGACTGGCTTCCCTTTCAGCAACATTATTTTATCCTCCCAGTGGCTTCCACAGCTGCGGTCCATTCGGCTGGCCGTGAGTGTGGGGAGGGTGTGTCCAAAGCCTTTGAAGGACAGCTAGGCTCTCAGAGTCCTCATGGGGCTGGCCTGGTGGAACATAGTCCTCAGTGCCTCAAAGACGGATTCCCACTGCATTTGGAAACGTGCACTGACAGTTCAGCATGCGCCATGCTCACAGTTCAGCATATACCGTGAACAAGCAGCATGTAAAAGTGACCGTCTCCCATCTTTCTCTGTTTAAGGGCCGAGTGGTGGAAAACATTTCCAAGAGGTGCGGTGGCTTCCTTAGAAAGCTCAGCCTGCGTGGGTGCATCGGCGTTGGAGACTCCTCCTTGAAGTGAGTGACAGTCACAATGACCACTTGGTCACAGCGGCTGATGGTCGACATCAGGAAAAACATGATCTAGACTTCTCTTGAGTCCTTTCTGTGGTAATTTGCATAATGAGAGTCCTGCCTCTGTCCTAGGGACAAATGGTTTCACCTGTCTAGTGGGAGCCCTCTCCTGGCAGCCAGTGGGGCAGTTGCAGAGCACGTGTAGGGTGCCGGGGTGTGCATCAGACCAGGGCTGAGTCTTGTATCTGCTCAGTCTCCTCTGCCCCTTCTCTCCCCACCCCATCTTTCTAGTTTCTTAGAAGACTTTACTCACACACAAAGCAATTCTTTCAAAAATGCCTTAATGGTAAGATAGAATTTTGCTTACTCGCAGTGGGACAGACAGGATTGTCACATTATGTTGCTCTTATTACAGCAGTTGACATGGCCTGTGCAGCTAACTGCACGCCCTCCTCCTAGGTAGCGGTGGTTTGTTGGTGTTGTTTGGTGGTGTCTTAGTCAGGGTTTCTATTCCTGCACAAACATCATGACCAAGAAGCAAGTTGGGGAGGAAAGGGTTTATTGAGCTTACACTTCCACATTGCTGTTGATCACCAGAGGAAGTCAGGACTGGAACTCAAGCAGGTCAGAAAGCAGGAGCTGATGCAGAGGCCATGGAGGGATGTTCCTTACTGGCTTGCTTCTCCTGGCTTGCTCAGCCTGCTCTCTTATAGAACCCAAGACTTCCAACCCTAGGGATGGCACCACCCACAAGGGGCCCTACCCCCTCGATCACTAATTGAGAAAATGCCCCACAGCTGGATCTCATGGAGGCACTTCCCCAACTGAAGCTCCTTTCTCTGTGATAACTCCAGCCTGTGTCAAGTTGGCACACAAAACCAGCCAGTACACTGGGGTAGTGAAGGGTTACAGGTTACAGTCTCATTGAGAGACTTCACGGCAATAGCTTGAGGCAGAACACTGCTTATCGCTTGCTCATCTTCTTTTCTTACACAGTCCAAGCCACCAGCTTAGGGATTGTCATCCATAGTGGCCTGGGCCCTCCTTCATCCATTAGCAGTTAAGATAACGTCCTAGTGCTGGCCACAGGTCAGTCTGGTTGAAGCAGTTCTCCAGCTAAGGTTGGAGTATCGACCTGGTGACGCTAGGTTATATACAGTCGACAGATGAAGCTAACTATGACATCGGGCTTGGTGGGAAGCATTTTACCTGCTGAGCCATCTCTTCAGCCCATGAAAGATTAAAAAACAAACAAAAAAAAAGGGCAGAGCCTCTCTATTATGTAGCTCTGGCTATCCTGGAACTTACTATGGATGGCCTTGAACTCACAGATTCACACTGCACTTGGCCTCCATGAGAATGTTTTTAAGCAGGAATACAGTGCAAGGGAGAGTGGATGCAGGCTGTGCAGTGTGACTGTGGTCAACACCCAGGACCTAGGAGGGCAGATGTAGGCTGTGCAGCGTGACTGTGGTCAACACCCAGGACCTAGGAGGGAAGATGCAGGCTGTGCAGCATGACTGTGGTCAACACCCAGGACCTACCAGATGGAAAATGCCGTAGTGAGACCGTCACTGTGTACAGTGTACATATACTAATAAATTATTTTTTTTAAAGATTTATTTATTTATTATATGTAAGTACAGTGTAGCTGTCTTCAGACACACCAGAAGAGGGCATGAGCTGCCATGTGGTTGCTGGGATTTGAACTCAGGGCCTTTGGAATAGCAGTCAGTGCTCTTAACCGCTGAGCCATCTCACCAGCCCAAAACCTGAATTTTTTTGTTTTTTGTTTTTTCTTTTTTTAAAGATTTATTTATTTATTTGTTTATTTATTTATTATAAGTATACTGTAGCTGTCTTTAGACACACCAGAACTCTTCTGGTCAGATCTCATTATGGATGGTTGTGAGCCACCATGTGGTTGCTGGGAATTGAACTCAGGACCTTTGGAAGAGCAGTCAGTGCTCTTAACCGCTGAGCTATCTCTCCAGCCCTACTAATAAATTAAATACTAGTCTTGGCCATCAGGCTAGTTTTTCTGCCTACAAAGTTTTGTACATCAGTGAAATAGACTTAGTCTAGTTTGGCCAGGAGCAGGATGTGTGCTAATAGGCCTGATGTAGCTAGCTTATAGAACAAGACATAAATCTGACAGTTGTCTCGCTGAAGACACCAAACTAACTGTGAAAATGTGGACTGCTAGTGGGACTATCAAAGGCAATTTCTTTGTATGCTTGTGTTTTGTCTTAGGATCTCATGATGTAGCCCTGGCTGGCCTAGAGCTTGCTTGTTCTATAGATCAGGCTGGCCTGGAGGTCACAGAGATCCTCCTGTCTCTGCCTCCTGAGGGCTGAGGTTAAAGGTGTGAACCACCACTGCCTCATGAGAAATACCTTTCACCATGGGATGGAAACCCTGGTTTACTAGAAAAACACTGCCGAGAGACCAAGAACTGGTTTGTTCTGAATTTGAGACCAAAAATCTATATTGATTATGTAGATATCTGTGCATCAGAGGGAGACTCTGTTTCTGTGTGCCCGTTCCTGCCAGTCAGTGCAATCGCCCTGGGATTTGGTCATCTTGCTGTAAATACCAAAAGTTTGTTCCTTTTCACGGCTGAGCAGCAATCCATCCTACAATGTACAGATGGTGGGCTTACATCCTGGAAACCTGTCTTGGAGGCTGGGGAGATGAATCAGCGGTTAAGAGCACTGGCTGCCCTTTCAGAGTTCCCAGCACCAGCGTCAGGCAGCTCAGAACTTAAACTGTAACTGCAGCACCAGGAGATCCAGTGCCCCCTGCTGGCCTCCATGGGCACCTGCCCTCACGTGCACACATACACACAGGTAAAATAAAGGGAACGTCTTACAACTGTATTTAATCCACCAGCCTCCCTGAACAGCAAAGCTTAGCCTAGCCTTGGGTGTGTTTAGAATACTGTTATTTAACTACAGAGCTGAGCAAACCTGTCCAGCACCAAGCCTGTCTCATAGTGTAGTTGTGAGTTTCTTATATGCTTTATTGAACATCTGCGTCTAAACACAACATGGTCTCTCTGGGGTTTCAGTGTTCATTCTTGTTTTCATGTGGCCAGCCAGGAGCTGTGCCCGCATACCTATATCAAGAGTATCTGACTGCAGGTGTTTGTGTGTCATCCCCCGCTCCTCCCAGCTAGAGTCTGATCACAGGTGCTAGGGAGCTGTGTCACTGAGACAAGCTTAATGTCTAACAAACTTAAGGGAAAGTTTATTTCAGCTCCCAGTTTCAGAAGGATGAGTCTGAGCTGTCTACCCCTGTGCATATTGAGAGTATGTGGCACGGACAATTGTCAATGAATAGGAAGCAGAGAGCAAGACAGGAAAGAGCCAGGGAAAGCTAGCTCCAGGAACCCACTCCCCACAACCAGCTTCCTCATCTGCGTCCCTCTCCTCAAAATCCCAGTGTCTGAGGGTCCTAGTGCTCCACACATGAGCCTGTAGGAGCAGGGCAGATTCAGACTGTCGCACTCCACCATGCCAAGGCAGGGAAACCAAAATTCAAAATGTGATTTCTACTAACTCCTTGCCTTTGTTAGATAATCATTAAAAGTCCGAGTCCAACCTCCTCCCGTCAGTCAAGAGATCTGCAATGGGGGGTCCTGTGCAGTCACTGTCCGCGGGGGATCTGCTGCAGTGGGGGTCCTGTGTAGCCACTGTCAGCTGGGGATCTGCTGCAGTGAGGGTCCTGTGTAGCCACTGTCAGCTGGGGATATGCTGCAGTGGGGTTTCTGAGCAGTCACTGTCAGCTGGGGATCTGCTGCAGTGGGGGTTCTGAGCAGTCACTGTCAGCGGGGGATCTGCTGCAGGTGCTCACTTGATGTTTATGGACAGCAGAGAGCTTTCCAGTTTGCACCATTACAGATAAAGCTGTTGTGAATGTTCATTTGTCCTAGAGTGGAGTAGTTGGGTCATGAAGTGTGTGCTTCCAGATGTTTGCTTGCTTGCACAAGACAGGGTCTCTGTGTAGCTGAACATTGCCCTCAGCTTACCCTGCTCAGCCTCAAGTGCTGGGATTACAGATGCACACCATGCACAGCTTGAACATTTCTTGTTTTGTGGTGCTGGGGATCAAACCCACCTTACACATATTAGGCAAATATTCTACCATCACACACACACACACACACACATACTCACACATACACACACTCTCACACACACACACTCACACTCTCTCTCTTGGTCCTGTGGAAACACAAAAACAGAGCCTCTCGCCCACGTCAATACCAGATCCTGGCATAAATCCCTTCAGGGAACCTCTGCTGCACTGATGACGATCCACAGCAGAAAGGCCATCTACATCCAAGTTTAAAAATTTTTCTTTTGGGGTACGGCCTTGGCCAATTCCCCCTTTTTGTTTTTGTCAGTAAACATATTTGGAGCCCCAACTATAGGGGTAACTGACGTAATCTTTGGAAAGATAACAGGATGCTCTCTAAAGAAGGATTGAGCATCTTGAAAAACTGGGCAGGCGAGCTGGAGCTCTGACCTCACCCTTCGCCAAACCTCTGATTAAAAGAAGAGGCCTGGACCCCCACTGTTGATTGGATTATAGGGGGGAGGTGCTGACAGCACCCAGCCTGGGGGACCCTTTTCAGTCTCTGGCCCCCTTTTCTTCTGCTTCTTTCTAAGGGAGCTTTTCTCTATCCTCTCAATTAGACCTTGTAATTCCTCATCTGTACCAGACTAATCTGTGCCTGAGTTCTCCTTTCCTGATTTCACTGACCGCTCCTCTTTCAGCTGTTCCAGAGCTGTCTGCCCTTCTCCAACTGCCTTACAACACTTCTGATCTCCTAGGCAGCTCTCTTTAAATTGGGCTGACCCCTCTATCTCATACACCTTAGAACTAACAGGTCCAACTATAGACCGAGGATTTGTGCCAAACAATCGAATTGAAACATTTTTTCCCTTAAAGATACAATGTTGGTTCTTTTCTCCCTGCACTCTACACTCCTCCTGGTAAAAGGCCATCCATTTAAGGAACATGGGTGAGGGGAACACAGCCTTGACCATTTGTTCCTAACGAGCTTCCACACAGGTCTTAACAGCTCTTAAAGAGTCAGAAAAATTGAGTTTAACATTAACAGCTCCTGAAGAGCCAGAAAAATTGAATACAAAACGCCCATGTTTACTTTTGTTACTTTTCCTTCTCCTCCTGCCTGTTTCTCCTACTTCTGTCTTCTTCCTCCTGCTCTAATCTTAATGCCTTCTGCCACTCCTGCCTCTCTGGAGCCAGTTACTTAAGCTCCGCCTCCTGGCCCTGGTGCGGAAGTTACTAGGCTCAGCTCTCTACACTTTCCCTTTTCAATGTGCTGCTTAGATAGTCCCTCACCGGGAGCTTTTTTTTGAAGACTCAACTACAGAGCACTTTTCTTGCTCTAAAGGCAGACTCGTCCCTAACTGGGAGCTTTGGTTTGAAGGCTCAACTTACCGAGCGCTTTCCGATTGACCGCCCTGTCCTTTCGAGAGTTCTGGAGTCTCCTAAGGGTCACTTTGACACAAAGCCGCCGTTCTTGTCCACCCAGGGACGCCACTTGTGGCAGGCCTTTGCTGGCTGGCCGCAATGACGACAGAACACTGAGACTACTTCTCTCGACGGTTTACTCAGGAGTTTTCTTTTGTGTTACAGCTCTTTTAGGTTCCTAAGTGTTATTAAGGCTCTCCTAGGTTCCTAAGTGTTACGGCTTTTTTAGGTGTTACGGCTCTTCTAGCACCTCCTACTGCCTCCCAGGCGCCGCAGTTCCTCTTGCCTCCATGGAATGGCGCTTCTTGCTTCTAGGTGCTGCGGCTCTTCTTGCTTCTGTGGAATGGGTGGCGGCCACTGCTCTTCTTCAGTGGAGTCGCCGCTGTTCTTGCTTCGGCGAAGTGGCGTGGAATGGCCGCTGCTCTTGCTTCTGTTGAGTGGTGTGGAATGGCGTGGCTGCCTGGAGAGCGCCCCTTATATACCCAAGTCTGAGCTCTCAAGTCTTCCTGGATTGGTTCCCTGGCAATCGCCTCATTAGCATACACCTGCTTGGGAGGGGCTTGGTAGCATGCACCTGCTCGGGTTTGGCGCATGATTGGTTAGCATACACCCGCTCGGGAGACACCTAATTTGCATGAGCCCGCTTGGGAGGGGCACCTGCATGAGCCTGCTCGGGAGGGGCGCATGCACAGTGGAATCATCTATCGCTGCCGCGTATCTCCCCAATGCTGCCCAGTGAGCTCCTATGCTTTGAATTCATGGACCGTTTGGGGAAGTGTCTGTCAAGTCTTGTGTCCATTTTTTTATTGGTTGTTTTTTATTGATTTTTGGGAATTTTAAATTCATTTTGGATACCAGTGCTTTGCACAGTACCTTTGCAAGGGTGCTCTTCCAGGGTCCTAACTGCCTATCTGAGAGGAAGTTTCTTTGCAGATTTATTTTAGTTTTTAAATTGTTGTGCTTGTGTGTGGGCCTGCACTTATGTGCATCATGTGGGTGCAGTACCTGCAGAGGCCAGAAGAGGGCATTGGGTTCCTCTAGAACTGGAGTTATGGACACTGAGAGCCACCATGTGGATGCTGGGAACTGAACCTGGATCCTCTGGAAGGAGAGCAAGTGCTACCAGCTGCCCAGCCATCTCTCCAGGCCCCGAAGGGAAGTTTTTAATGAAAGGCATTTCACTGAGTTCTTCCTTATGGGGCATAAGCACTTGTGTTCCTGGGGTCACACGCACCCGATCCTGTGCCTGCCGTGTGAAAGTCTACAAAGTTCTTTGTTTTTATTTTATGTGTATGTGTGAATGCTTTCATGAATGCGTACCATGTGTGCCTGGTGCCAGCTGAGGCGAGAGAGGGCGTCAAATCTCCTGGGACTGGAGTTATAAGTTGCCACGTGAGTGCTGAGAAAGCAAGCAGTGTTTTTAACTGCTGGGCCCCTCTACGGCCCACTCCTTAGGAGTTTTGTAATTTTAACTCAGCTCTATTTTGACTTTAAAAACTTCATATGCTTTGGTGTTTTGCCTGCATGTATGTTTGAGCGAGGGTGTCAGATTCTCTAGAACTAGAATTATGGACAGTTGTGAGATGCCATCTGGGTGCTGGGAACTCAGGACCTCTGGATGAGTAGCCGGTGCTCTTAACTGCTGAGCCTTCTCTCCAGGCCCTGTTTTGACTATCTGGGGCAGTTGTTAGTGACAGAGCCCAGGGTCTTACTCATGCCGGACTTTACCACTGAGCCATGCCTCTGATCAGAACTGGCCTTTATATGTAGAATAGGGTACACATTCAGGCTTGGGCTTGCCTATAGACATCCAGTTATTCTTGCGCAATCTGTGTCTTATAGTCAGCCACACACGCTTCAACGGCTAGTGCCATCATATCTTGGAATCAGACAGTTGGTTTCCAACCCTGCTTACAGAGCCACCGTGCCAGCCTCTTCAAGTGTTCAGCTCCTTACAGCTTGCACCAGGCAGTGTGAAAATTGCATACATGTTTTGTCATACTTAGTTCTAAATATTTTTTCAAAAAAAATTATTTTAAATTATATGTCCATGTTTATCTGTTGGGGTGGGGTGGGGTATATTATATATTTGAGGGCAATGCCCAAGGAGTCCAGAAGAGGGCATCTGATCCCCTGGAGTTGGAGTTACGGGTGATTGTAAGCCACCTAATATGGGTGCTGGGAACTGAACTCAGGTCCTTTGCAAGAGCAGTATGTGCTATTAGCTGCTCTTATCACTCCAGCCCCTACCTGTGAATACTCGGAAGTGCCGTTGGAGTTGTTTGCTTTACTGCAGTCTCCAACAACATTCACTAATAGAAAACAGACTTATAGAAAATGGGTTCACTTTTATACATTGATTTCCCCCTACAGTGCTGGAGATGGAATGGCATACATGCCACATATGTGGATTATAACTGAGCTGTGTCACAGACTAGCTCATGTGTGTGTGTGTATGTGTGTGTACACGTGTTAGTGCACATCATCCCCAGAGCCTTGTACATATCAGGCACACCCTGTGCCACTCAGCATACCCCCTGCCCTCTGCTCTTTGCTTTATTTTGGAGTGTTCCCCATGAGCCTTCCAGATGCACTGATCTTCCCGCCGTAGCTAGTCTGTGGTCAGCCTGTCCAGTACATGCCTTCTTCTCAAATGAACAAAAACCTTCTTGTGTCTCCATAAAATACCTCCTCTCTGTGCTGCAGCTGCGCAGCATTCCGTGCGACTCAACGGTAACCTTCAGCACCCTTGCCCCATCCTTGCTGTGTCCGGTTTGAGTGGACTTTGATTGGACAGTTGTGTCCTTTACAGAGTTATCCTCCTCTGTGCTGCTGGGTGGGGGCAGACATCACGAGCCTTCATTGGTTTGACTGTTCTTTTAGGGACCATGTCTTTTGTTAGGCTTGGGGCTGTGTAGCTCGAGGGAGAATGCTCTTATAGTACGTGGGGAGCCCATGATCCCCAGCAACACAAAAATCAGACTCATGAGGTTGGGCAGAGCAGCCTTTCATTTAGGATTCTTCTGTGTTCCCGAATCTAGAGACTTCTCACCTAGAGATGACCCAACCCTAGAAACAGTGACGTAGTTTTAAGTTTTTGCGGGTAGAAGTAGCCAGTGTGCCCCACTAAAGGACCTTGGTGATCTTCTGGTGTCATGCTTCTAGCCAATTTGATTCCGCTTGCCCCTGTTGGGCTTCATGGACTACCCCAGGGATCCACTTTGGTTCCCCATCCCTACACATCAGCAGGGCAGAATGAGCAGATGCATGCAGTTTGTGGCCAGGTTCTGGAGGCGGTAGATATGTCATGGAACAGCCAGGACCGGTGAGACCTGCTGAAGTATCTCAGGACCATGAGGTCGCCTGAGCGCGTCCTGGCAGGGAGTGGACCATGAGGTCGCCTGAGCGCATCCTGACGATGAGGTCGCCTGAGTGCGTCCTGGCAGGGAGTGGCAGTAGCGTGCAGCTTTCGGCTTCTGGCCCTGCTGTCATCCACAGTAAGGCAGCTGTTCTTCACAACTTGGCGTTCTTGCTGGTAAATGATGGCTCTCAATGCTAACAAGACTGGCAGTGGTTAGTCTCCAGAGCACAGCACAGGGAAGATCTTTCCTTGCTGCAAGTGGACTTTTCCAGTAGAAAAACGTCAGGCCTCCCATCTCAGATGATCCGCAAGGTGGGTCTGGAGGACGGTCAGCCGATAGGTAGCTTGGGTCTTTATGCTAGCGGTAGGCGGCGTCTGAGAGTGTCCAAGGTAACTGAGCCCTGTATCTGCTAAGGACTCTGGCCTCTGCTGAGCTGAGTTAAAGAGTTTGAAAGCAGTTTGAAGTGGATGGTTGTGCTGCCCTCTGGTGGCCACCTTGCAGCTCGCAGTCACCAGAGCACCGTAGCCACTGGTCCTTTGCTTTACCGCTTTTTTGCTACTTTGAGGAAAAACAACTTTCTTTTTTCTTCTCATTTTAGGACTTTTGCACAGAACTGCCGAAACATTGAACATTTAAACCTCAATGGCTGCACAAAAATCACTGACAGGTAGGAGTAAGGATGGGTCTAGGGAGAGAGTGGCCACAAGAGACAGGCGAGAAACAAGGTTGCCTGCCTCTTTTCAGCACGTGTTACAGCCTTAGCAGATTCTGTTCCAAGCTGAAACACCTGGATCTTACGTCCTGCGTGTCTGTCACCAACAACTCCTTAAAGGGCATCAGGTGAGAGCGCTTGGCATTTGGGGAGGGGAGGGTAAAAAAAAAAGTATGGGCCGAGGAGGTGGCTCAGCCTGTCGGGCAGTACAGACTTAGAGTATCCAGAATCCATGTTAAGAGCCGGGACTGGTGGCCCCTGCCTGTGTCCTCAGTGCTGGGGAGGAGACCTGGGGCTCACTAGCCAGCCAGCCTCACTGAACTGGGGAGCTCTAGTCAGGTTCAGTGAGAGACCTAGTGTGATAAGGGGGGACAGAATGCAAGGAAAGGGACGAGAGTCATGAAAGAGGATATAAAGCCAGGGGCTGGGGAGAGAGCTTAGCACTTAGGAGCACATACCGCTCTAACAGAGGAACCAAGTTCCCGGCACCCATGTTGGACAGCTAACAGTTGCCTCTAGATTTAGGGCTATGAAGCCCTTTTCTGGCCACTGTGGGCCACTGCAAATAACCACACACACACACACACACACACACACACACACACACACACACACACAAACACACACACACACACAATTTGAAATTTAAAAGAGATTTTAAAAGCTAATTGTTTTCTATTTTCTATTTAAAAAAAAGATTTATTTATTTTTATGTGCATTAGTGTTTTGCCTGTGTGTATGTCGGTATGAGGATGTCAGATCCTCTGGAACAGGAATTACAGACAGATGTGAGCCGCCATGTGGTTGCTGGGAATTGAACTCAGGATCTCCAGAAGAGTAGCCAGTGCTCTTAACCACTGAGCCATCTCTCAAGCCCTGTTTTTGATTTTCAATACTACCATTTTCTTTTTGTGGTTGGTAAGTACATACAATTGTAATTAATAGTGAAAGTGTGAAATCCTGAGCAAAACTTGTGGCTTTGGACGGCCCTTTAACTGCACAGGCGCTCACTGAGATGTGCAGAATTTAAGGCTAGGCTAGTGTTTGTTTGCTCCGCTGCCGTAATCTAATTATGTCATGTTTTTTGTTTGTGAGCTCATTACAATCAACTGATTTTTTAAAAATTAATAACAAAAGGTGGCAATTAATTGAGGAGAATTCCTCGAAGTCAACCTCTGGCCATACAGAACATGTACCCACACATATGTGCACTTACACAGAGACACCCCCCCAACCCAACCCTAGTATAGCCAGCGCCTTGGGCTGAGGCATTCCCGGTGACTCCAGTGGGTGAGGAGGAGGTTGTTTAGCCAGGCCCTGGGCTAGTCTCCTTCTAGGTTGGCTGGCTGTGGTGTACTGAGCTTAGCACCTTCTGCAGGAAGCTGGCTGTGGTGTACTGAGCTCAGCACCTTCTGCAGGAGGCTGGCTGTGGTGTACTGAGCTCAGCACCTTCTGCAGGAGGCTGGCTGTGGTGTACTGAGCTCAGCACCTTCTGCAGGAGGCTGCACAGGGTGGTGGTGTTCTTTGTTCTCTCAGCGAGGGCTGCCGGAACCTGGAATATCTGAACCTCTCCTGGTGTGACCAGATCACAAAGGAAGGCATTGAGGCGCTGGTGCGGGGGTGCCAGGGCCTGAAAGCCCTGCTCCTGAGGGGTTGTACACAGGTACAGAGGTCATACATCTGGTCAGTCTGTTTTCCTTGCTGTGGTGGCCATCTTGGTGTCTGACCCGTTCTCTCACCTGGATTCTGTTCTTCTTTCATTTCCTCCATCCACTCAGTTAGAAGACGAAGCTCTGAAACACATTCAGAACCACTGCCATGAGCTCGTGAGCCTCAACCTGCAGTCTTGCTCAGTAAGTATGGATCGCAGCATCGGTGCGTGGCCCCACTGCCCGCCGCGCCTGTGCTCAGCCCCGTTGTCAGGCTGCATATGCCCAAAGTGGCTGGCCTCTGGCCACATCGCCTTGCCCTGACTCCTCATCCTTTATCCTCATTGGAGCTGTGACTCTCTGTAAGGTGAGGGAACAATAATAAAGCAGCATGTTCGGCACAAGGGTATTGGCACCGCCCAGGAATTCTATAAATCAGCGTTGTTAATTTCTATACCTGCATTCATGTGTGTGTGTGTGTGTGTGTGTGTGTGTGTATAAAAATATATATACACACATATATAAAAAACATATATATCATACATATATATGAGAGACAGATGGACAAGGTCTCACTGCATAGCCCAGGCTAGCCTGAAATGCAGTTATCATGCTTCTGAGAGCATACTGAAAGCTGGGATTACAGGTGTGGGTCAATATGCCTCTGGCTCTTAAAAAAAAAAATCAGGAATGCTGTTACTAATCACATAGCTGTTAGATCTCAATGTCATTTCTTTTTAACACATTGGAGCACATGGCTTCTCTGGTCCCCCGGTGAGAATGATAGCCCCAGGCTGGGAAGATAGCCCCGTTGGTTAAGTGCTGGCTTTGCAAACACAAGGACTTGAGCTTGATCCACAAGAGCCCATGTCAAACACTGAGCACTGGGCAAGCAGACACGGGATTCCTCCATTGCACTGGCCGGCCAGCCTACCTGGTGCGTCTGAGCCAACAGCTGAATGTGTCTCAAGAAAGGTGGCCAAAACCTGAAGAATGACACTTGAGGTTGTACATACACACACACACATGCACACATACACACGCACATTTACACATGCACACACATACACATGCAGACACACGTGTGTATTCACACACACATGCATACACACACATACACACATGCACATACACACAAGCAGCAATGCTGTAAACACAGGGCATGTGCAAGAGAAAGCCAGCACTCCCCTCCAGGCCTCAGCCTTCCTCACTGCTGCTGTGTGGCTGTGCAGGTTCGTGGGCTGCATGGCCCAAGGGGAACCTCGATGTCTGGGAAGCCCAAGAGAAAGCCATTGCACTCAGCTTTCACAAGTGAATCGGGGGCTTCAGAGTGCGTGATGGTGGGAGGGAGAGCGGCGCCTTCAGAGCTGGCTTCACAGACCTGCCTGGACTGTCCAAAGGACAGACTTTGTGCCACATGGGATTAAACTACCAGGAAGCTGCCTGTGTCTGCTGAGCTAGAATGTGGAGAGTATTCTGGGTCTTCACAGCCTGATGAAATAGAACTCCAAGGAGTTTGTCAGTACCTGCTTTTCCTTTTCTCTAAATGACATGTTATAAATGCGCATGTAAACACAATATGATTTCTATGATGAGCCTAGTCGCATACCAATGTGTCATTTAACTAGGCACTCTCAGGAGTAGCCTAGTGTTTTCCATGAGTTTATGCACTGCTCCTAGAATAGTCTCTTCTGATGGCGCTCCAGGTAGAATCTTGGCCTTCTATTGCTAATACTAGAATATTCTACAGCTGTGCAGAATCTCCTCCTGCTTGCTTGTTTAGTAGTGCTGGGATTGAGAGAGCCTCGTGCACGTCAGGCAGGCACCTACCAGCTTGGTGGTCACCCAGGCTTGCTGATTCATTATTTGTTACTTTGATTTTGGACAGGTCTGTTGGTTTGAGACAGGGTCTCACCACATAGCCTTGGCTGGTCTGGAACTTGCTACCTAGACCAGGCACACTCCAGACTCCACCTGCCTCTGCTTCCCATGTGCTGGGATCAAAGGCGTGTGCTTGGCTAGTTTTGTTTTGAGGTAGGGTTTCACTTATGAAGTCCAGGATAGGCTAGGACTTAAAATCCTCCTGCCTCAGCCTTCGAAGAGCCAGGACTACAGGAGAGTGCTGCCACATGCATCCTGCTTGTGTTTTGGGTTGGTGTCAGGGTGAAGTGCTCGTAGGCAGCAGAGAGCCAGGTAGACCGCACGAGGCTCACTCCCGCGGGCTCCATGTCAGCACTGGCCCCTGATCCCTGTGCTCTTCTCCCCAGCGCATCACTGATGATGGTGTGGTGCAGATCTGCAGGGGCTGCCACCGGCTACAGGCTCTGTGCCTCTCGGGCTGTAGCAATCTCACGGATGCGTCTCTCACAGCCTTGGGCCTGAACTGCCCCAGACTACAGTGCGTATGGCCGCGGGGGGAGGGGTTTGCCAGCTCTCAGGGCGGTGGGGCCAGGAGGTGTTGGGTGGGCTGACGTGTGACATCACCTATGATCACCAGGGGCGGATGGGTGTGCAGCACAGCCGACTCCCACGTAGTTTCTTGGTCTGTTTCCTGTGTTTGTTCATATTTACCTCATGCTGTTACGCTTAGGCTTTGGCCATCGGAGTGGTCCGGTGGTGCGTAGACTAGTTGAATGTCTCTGCTAACCCTGTCCCTGGATGGGTAAACTCAGGGAAGGTCTCACAGCTGCTTGCCTGCCATCCTCCTAAATAGAGGAAGAGAGGTTGGTTCCCAAGGTAGGGCACTACTGCCCGCAGCCCAAACACTAGCTCTGCACCCACAGGAGCCTGGTGCAGAGGAGCCAGCTCCCTGTAGCCCCCCGCTGCCCCCCCTATTTAACTAAACACATCTGCGGGAGTGGACACCCCCTTTCAGCAGAAACTGAGGCCCACAGTAAGGTCAGTTTGTCCTGCGTCCCCTGATGGAGAGATGATGAGATAATGAGGGAAGCAGGAATCTGAACCTGTAGATTCTCCTTCAGAACCAACAGTCTTGACCCAGACTACACAAAGAGGCAGTAGAGAACATTCTGGTTTTACACTGAATTCTAATGAGAATTAACTCCTGTTTTTCGTTGCCTACACTTTTAGAGTTTCCTAGAGGATAACTAGGGTGGAGTACTTGTCAGCATGCCTGGGGCAAGTTCAGTTCCCAGCACCACAAGATAAACATCCTGGATCTCCAGATGAGTTTGTTAGGAAAAGTCCATTTTAATTGTGTTCTAAAACAACAGTGGTCTCAACAGGCGGGCTCCTGGTGATGAGTCCTTAGGACACTGCTCCATTCCTTTGAGCCTGGTACCACTCACCTGTCTCAAGAGGCCCTGTTTGCAAGACTCAGAAGGACAAGACCAGGAAGTGGCTCAGTGTGCCAGAGCAGAGCAGACCCGAGAGTGTGCCACATGCAGTGTTTCTGTTGCTAACGAGGCGCTGTGTGTTTTCTCCCCCTTGGCAGAGTTTTGGAGGCTGCCCGATGCTCCCATCTGACCGATGCAGGCTTCACGCTACTAGCTCGGGTAAGCCATCAAGTTTGAGAGAAACCGTGCTGTAGTTCAGTGACTCAGGGTAGCTTGGGGGAATGCAAAGAAACCAACACCTAGCTTCAGAAGAGATGGCCATGATGACCCTCGCACTCTTTTCAGCTGGCCAGGACTCTGCAGAGATCCTGGCAGGTGTATCCGACTTCTCTTTCGACATAACACTGGCATTTATAAAGTTCACACTTAAGAACTGTGCAATTGAGTTACCAAGAAATGTTGGGCCACATTCATAGTTATCATCGAGTACACACTGCCTACAAGCTGGATGCCTTCCTAGAGTCCAGGCCCCGCTGTCCCTACTTGTCAGCGAGGCTGCGCTGCTTCCCTGGCTAGGGCTGCGCTCTCCCATCTTCCTGACCACCTGTGGTGCCTCTGCACACTCAGGTCCCCTCCTCCAGTGGAGTCTGATCTATGGTGAAGGACCACTCAAGAGGCTGGTGCTGAGAGGACTGGGTGGCCATGCCCATTGTTCAAACGAACCTTTGCTCAGCCAGCAGCCTCTCTGAATGGCTGGTTTGGGATGGTCACAGGAACAGGGGCCCCCTGCTCAGTGGAACGGGTGGGCTACAGGGCTGCCCTTTGTGTGCCCACATAGCAGAGCGCCTTGTGGACTCTTTCAGAATTGCCACGAACTGGAGAAGATGGACCTAGAAGAATGTGTCCTGGTGAGTGGCCTCCTGGCAGCCTGAGGGCTGCTGTCCCTGCTAGGAGCCTGGCATTGTAGCAAACAGGGGTTAGCACTACTACCCAGCACGGTGGTGGGGATTGCCACCCTCCTCCCCAGGCCATTTGTAATGGGATCTGCAAGTGCTTGGCTGCTCCACATGCAGGAGCATGCCGTCCATTCCCAAGCACAAGCAGGATTTCCTTCTATTTTACACAAAGCTTGTGAGAGGAATGAGCATACATGCTGGGTGACAGGGTGACTACCGGAAGCTGTTCTGGGGAACTCCCCAATCACAGCTTATATGTCCCTTCCTGTCCCTAGGCTCCCTCAGGCACCAGAAGCCAAACAGCACTGTGCCTCCCTAGGCGTTGACAGTGTGACCCCAGTGTGCTTGAATGAGGTTTTGCTTTTCCGTCTGTTCCCTCGGAGCCCCACGCTCAGGAGAGTCCAGGACTGGGTATGAAGTCCTGGTGCAGAGGCCACACTGACTGACTGTGTCTCTCCCCAGATCACCGACAGCACTCTCATCCAGCTCTCTACCCACTGTCCCAAGCTGCAAGCCCTGGTGAGTCTGAGCTCCTGGTCTGAGGAATGAGCGGAGCCCCCCCCAACCCCCAGCAGATGCCATGGGGTCCATTTTGTGTAAAGCCACTATAACACTATATCACTCTTGCTCTCAGACCTTCTTGCTGGGCTAGCCTGGGCTGTGGGGCATTTGAACATGACTTCTGTTGTAAGGGGGGAGAGAAGCTGACAGGAACTCACAACCCCATCGGTTCACATAACCTCACGTTCACCTTTTCAGGGAGATGAACGCTCCAAGTAAAGTCTCATTACCTAGGAGCAAAGACTGAGGCTGCCCTGATGCTCTTGCCGCTCATGTTCATTGAGCCCTAGGGGGAAGCGTTCTAGGCCTCTGCACGGGGTAGGGGTCCTGTAAGGACGGGACCCAGAGCCTTTCTTGGCGTTTCTGAGCAGCAGGAGACTGCTCTCAATGCAGTTCCGTTTTTATACAGGCTGCTTTTAGAAATGGGAGTTAGAGTAAAGCTAAACTATGACACCACAGTGAGCCAGGTTGTGTGAGGTGCACAGCTGTGATCTTGGCTCCTGGGAAGCTGCCACCAAAGACTTCAGGTGTGAGCCCAGCCTGGCTGGCATGTGGAGACCATTTTTTTTCTTTTTCTTTTCTTTTTTTTTTTTTTTTTGAGACAGGGTGTCTTAGTCAGGGTTTCTATTCCTGCACGAACATCATGACCAAGAAGCACGTTGGGGAGGAAAGGGTTTATTCAGCTTACATTTCCACATTGCTGTTGATCACCAAAGGAAGTCAGGACTGGAACTCAAGCAGGTCAGGAAGCAGGAACTGATACACAGACCATGGAGAGATAGATGTTCCTTACTGGCTTGCTTCCCCTGGCTTGCTCAGCCTGCTCTCTTATAGAACCTAAGACTTCCAGCTCAGGGATGGCACCACCCACAAGGGGCCCCACCCCCTTGATCACTAATTGAGAAAATGCCCCACAGCTGGATCTCATGGAGGCATTTCCCCAACTGAAGATCCCTTCTCTGTGATAACTCCAGCCTGTGTCAAGTTGACACAAAACCAGCCAGTACATAGGGTTTCTCTGGCTGTCCTGGAACTCACTCTGTAGACCAGGCTGGTCTCGAACTCAGAAATCTGCCTGCCTCTGCCTTCCAAGTGGTGGGATTAAAGGTGTGCACCACCACTGCCTGGCTAGAGACCATATTTCAAAGAACAAGATCAAAAAAACCAAAGAGCCCAAAGTGAAAACCACCAAAGATGATTAACAGAAAGCATCAGGCCTGCAGTGAGAGTGCAACTCAGGGCTGAGGAGAAGAGAGGCTGAAGAGAAACCCCACAGGCTGCAGACTCCATTCACTCAGTGTCCTGAAGGCTCCCCTCGCTGGGATCGTGGACATCAGCAACCTCACCCTGGCTCAGGCACTTGAATCTTTGTGTAAGGCTTGGGCGAGCAGCAAATGCTAAACACCCCATCAGCCCTTTACCAGCCCTGTCAACCGAGGGCAATCCAGGTGCGGGCTTTATGTGACATGCATTTGCAGCACAGTAGGTCCCACGTTGACAAGACAAGCCAGCTCAGTGATTGACAAACTGGCAGTGAGTGACTCCTGGCAGACCCCCAGCAGCCCAGTAGGGCAGAGAAAAGGCAGAATGAGTAGAAAAAACGAGTTTCCCTTCTCTGCTGGAAGTACCTTCCTTAGCTAACCAGCTTGGCTGATACACACTTTTGATCCTAGCACTCGGGGGCAATGGTAGTCGGGCCTGGCCTACATAGAGTTCCAAACTACATAGAGACCCCACCTTTTTAAAAAATCTTCCTTGCGGTGGTGGCGCACGCCTTTAATCCCAGCACTTGGGAGGCAGAGGCAGGTGGATTTCTGAGTTCAAGGCCAGCCTGGTCTATAGAGTGAGTTCCAGGACAGCCAGGGTTACACAGAGAAACCCTGTCTTAAAAAACAAACAAACAAACAAAAACAACAACAACAACAAAAAACCCCAACCAACCAAAAACAAAAGCAAAGACAAACCATCTACTTAAATATTAAGAAGGCCAAGACAATGCCGGGCGGTGGTGGTGCACGCCTTTAATCCCAGCACTTGGGAGGCAGAGGCAGGCGGATTTCTG
>NW_022196906.1:107893441-107933730 GCF_008632895.1 Mastomys coucha | reverse complement strand
GAAATCCACCTGCCTCTGCCTCCCAAGTGCTGGGATTAAAGGCGTGCGCCACCACCGCCCAGCTAGAAATTATGAAGACACGGTAAAACCAACAGAAAGTCATGTCCATGAATAGATAGAGTATATAGAACTGTTCAGAAAATTAAAACCAAAAATCAGTGAACGGCCTTAAAGCAGAGTGGAGGACCCAACAATGGACCTGCCTAGTCTTGGCAAGTGAGCACAGCCTTTAGAGAACAAAGGGGAGATTGGGAGCAGGAACAAGAGATGTGACGGCAGTGTCACAGTTAGAACCAAAACAGGGCTAAAAAGTCCCAAGCTGGTGACGTGTTCCTGGGCAGATACTCATCATCGACCATCTTCCAACCACCAAAGCCAGTTTCCTCACGAGGGTCCTTGGGCAGACACTGGCAGAGGCCTAGACTTCTCACCTCAGAATCCTGCATGTGGAAATCTCCAGGTGGTGCTGGGAGGACATTGATGTGACTCTAAAATGAACCTACTACCACAGAAAGCAAGAGAGTGGGCCCTCAGGGTTACGGTGCTGCTGCTGAGTATGTTAAACGAAATACAAAACACAGGCAACCTGAAAGGATGTGCAAGACAGACACGCACATCCACATTAACGGTATTATTCCACCGAAGTCAAGGGAAGCAACTGAAATGCCTGTCAATAGGCAAAGGCAATATGCTGCATATGCAGAGAATGTTATTGAGACAGAAGGGAATCCTGGCACATGCTTCAACACGGATGAGCTTGAGGACATGATACTAAGTGAAGACAGAGTCATCAGAAGAAAGTAAAGTAAAGCCCAAATTAAAGGACTTACCATGGTAGAGCTCAGTGAAGTGAGAACACAAATACCAGTGCAGGATCATCAATGCTGGCTGCTGCTTTGGAAACAGGCCCCAGGCTAAGCTGCTTGTATCAGCAGCAAACGACTGTCACCAGGTCTCTCTGAGAGGCTGAGTGTCCTGTATCTAAAATGGGGCCCCGGTATTGGGCTTACAGACTGTCTCATTATATACACTTAGATAATGAAGTGCTTGAGGTCCAAACTCTAGAAACAAATTCATCTTACGCCTACTGTGCATCTTTTACAATTGCTACTGTACTGTGTTGACTGTGGCCTGTTCGTATTTATAGTGATAATCAAAATTCTTTAGATTTGGAGAATTTCAAATTTTCACATTATGGTTGCTAAACTTGTAGGAGGCACAACTACATAAATTTGACAACGTAAATGAAATGAACAAATAACGGATTTGATGTAAAATAACCCAAAAGCATCTTAAGAAACCTCACTTAGAATTCCTAAATTACCCCAAATGTCCATGTAGAAACATGTAAAAATGTTATAGAATTTTTGCTAGCAAAGAATGAACAAGGTTCTATACTGACAGTCTCTCTGGGAGGTGTTACATCACCCCAGGATCCCAGGGGTGGAAGGAAAACCCCACGAGCAGGCTTAGTGGAAAGGATGTTTGCTGCCAAGTTTGACAATCCTTGTTTGATTCCTGTGCCTCCAATGGTGGCCTGTCTCCTGCTACACTCTAAGCCTGACATTCTCGTCCCCTAGCCTGGGCCTCAAAGCACATTCTGCCCTTTCTACCCGAACCCCAACACCTCAGACATTAGCTCATGGACTAATTCTGCCTGTCAGTCACTCGCAGGCACTGTTCCCCTTTTCTCTTTACAACTTTTCACAAATGTTTGTGTGCATTTTATGTTTTCACAGTGGGGCAACTGTCCAGTCTAAAGTTATTAAGTAAATTTGGCTGTGTAAACTTACCCTAGTACTTCTGTAACCTTAATTACCACTTCCAAGGGGCTGGTGACCTACGGCTAAGGTCAGGGTCTCAATGCACAGCTACATCCGAGTCAAGGATGTTTGCACTTTCCAGTGTGTGTACTGTGTGTGTTTTACGGTACCTGCATGTGACTGTGGGCGCTCATGGAAGCCAAAGGCATTGGATCCTCCTGTAGCTGGGCTTGTCGGTTGTGAACGGTGTGTGCTTTTAACTGCTGAGCCACCTTTCCAACCCTGTGCATTTTAAACAAGGACAGTAAATCTGGCTTTTCCTACTGACACTTTTACTCAAACTGGGCCATAAAACTGCTCAAGGGAGTCAACTCTGGACTTTTCCCCAAAACACCTTTCCTTGTTTCTGGTTGGAAGGTTAGCTGCCATGATCTGGGGCAGCAAACCAAGGACCTTGCCAGTTTCTCCATTTTGTGCTCTTTGAGAAAACCCCAGACTGTTTCTTAGAATACTGGATGGGGGTGGAGGGATGATTGAAGACCGGCAAGCTGTCAGTCAGATGAGGTGTTTGTAGTCTCCAGCCCTTGCAGCCCTCCATTTATTCATGGTGACACTTCCCGCACTCATCTCCAGCATGTTCTTTCCAGAGGACATACTACAGCACAGCACAGCACAGCGCAGCACAGCACAGCACAGCACAGCACAGCACAGCACAGCACAGCATACACAGCACAGCACACACAGCACAGCACAGCACACACAGCACAGCATACACAGCACAGCACACACAGCACAGCACACACAGCACAGCATACACAGCACACACAGCACAGCACACACAGCACAGCATACACAGCACAGCACAGCATCACAGCACAACACACACAGCACAGCATACACAGCACAGCATACACAGCACAGCACAGCACAGCATCACAGCACAACACACACAGCACAGCACACACAGCACAGCATACACAGCACAGCATACACAGCACAACACACACAGCACAACACACACAGCACAGCACAGCATCACAGCACAACACACACAGCACAGCACACACAGCACAGCACACACAGCACAGCATACACAGCACAGCACACACAGCACAACACACACAGCACAACACACACAGCACAGCACACACAGCACAGCATACACAGCACAACACACACAGCACAGCACACACAGCACAGCATACACAGCACACGGAGCACAGCACACACAGCACAGCAGGCGGTTTCTCTGAGCACTTGAGGAGCCAGCTCCCCCAGCCTTCACTAGCTGGAACTTGGAGGGAGGGTCCTGTTGAAGAATGTGTCTCCTCCTCAGAGCTTGTCCCACTGTGAGCTCATCACAGATGAAGGCATCCTACACCTGAGCAGCAGCACCTGCGGGCACGAGAGACTCCGGGTACTGGAGCTGGACAACTGCCTTCTTGTCACGGACGCCTCGCTGGAGCACCTGGAGAACTGCAGGGGCTTGGAGCGACTGGAGCTGTATGACTGCCAGCAGGTCACCCGTGCAGGCATCAAGCGCATGCGGGTAGGTGTGAATCCCTCCTACGCAACTAGGGGATGGATACCCAGAGATCATCCAGGCTGGTAAGAGGGCTCAGCATGTAATGGTGCTTGCTACCAAGCCTATCTTCCTGAGTTCACAGCCAGCCAAGAATATGGTACAAAGTAGAATAGAATCAATTCAGTGTTGTTTTCTGACTTCCACATACATGCTGTGGCATGCACTTACCCTAGTGCACACTATGTACTAAACCCAACACCCCCTTCTCTAGTCTGGTGTGTTTAAACAAACTGTCTGATTACACAAGTACCACCTTAGGTTTCTCTAGACATGTACTTAGATCATTGCCAGTTGAGAGATGTGTTTCCAGTTGTCTTTAGAAGGTGCTGGATTTGGGGGCAGGGGCTAGAGGGGATGTAACAGGAACAGTTCTAGCTTACAGCATCCTCCTTGCCTAACATTTACGTAATCAACTGTAAATGGACTAGAGGTTTTCAAAGGTTATACAAGAATCTTAATCCCAGGGCAGACGACGCCTTTTCCATTTCCTTCCAGGCTCAGCTTCCTCATGTCAAAGTCCATGCCTACTTTGCTCCAGTTACCCCTCCTCCAGCAGTGGCAGGAAGTGGACATCGACTGTGCAGATGCTGTGTCATACTTTGACAGCAGCTGCTTAGGCCACGGGCCCCATCTTCCAGACTAGACCAGTCTCCTGGCTGTTCCATCATCACCCAATCTCGACTCTCCATGGTGAAAGCGTTACAGGTAAAAGACTTCGGCACAGATTACAGTAACTGGTGATGCTACTCACCTTATATATACATACATACATACACACACACACACACATATATATATATATGTATATATATATATATAAGCAAATCCAGACCTGTGTCAGCCACAGCAAGAGTGGTGTGGTGCAACCTGGAGCCCATTGGAGGTGGGTACCTAGGTATACGAGCCCCACCTGGTTTTGTCAGCATTCTCCATATGCACCTTCAGTATTAGCACAACCTGAGCAGAGCAACAAGAGCCTGCTGGTCTTCTACCTGATCCTTTCGCCAGTGGCCTAATGCAATGCATAGCAATTCCTATTGATCTGCAGGACTTGTCCACTTTGAAGAGTAAATAGCACCTTTATGAACGTGACTGTGCTGCAAATTCAGAATGGCTGGTAGTTTCATATGCAGAAACGTGTGTGTGAAAGGCATGTTAACATACTTCCATAAGACACCAAAGAAACACGCCCTCTAAGCTGGGTGGGGCAGGGTCTTCACCTTTCCATTTGTGTCAACTTGTCATACCCAACTCTAGGGACCAAAACTAACCCCCTTTGCATTGATCCATTAGAAATTATAAGCTCTGCTGTATGCTACAGCATATAGTGCATTTCTGTTAAAGGAAAAAAGCCAATTATGTCCATACTTCTCAAAAAATTTGTGGGAACTTTGAGGAAATCCAGAATTAAGGCCTAAGTTATCTATAATAAGTAAAAATAATGAACAGACACATGTAGAATGGATGTGTTTTTTTTAAAAATTTACTCTGAATTTTTAGAAATCATATCAATTATTTTAAAGCGTGTCAAATGAACAAAGTATTGGCAGCTTTCAGACTTACAAAGCCTCACTGTGCTCACTGGAGTCAGATTAGAGCAGATCCACTTTGCGAACGAAGGCAGGTGCTCCTGTCCCTGGGACTGGAGCAGGATGATGTCTTTTATGGTGCTGCTGCTCTGTGCCACTGAGACTGCCCACCTTCAATTTTAATAATGGTAGCTGCACCTTCCCAGCAACCACGCCCAACCAGAACTACAAACTCGAGCTTTCTCTGCCCCCAGGGACAGCTTCTCAGCTGCATCCTGGGAGGGAAAGCAGAGGCGACACATTCTGGAGACTCCTCAGGCGAATGACTCCTTGTAAGCATTAGCCTACTGGGATATGAAGGGTTCGGCTGCCTCCTGATATGTTGCTGTATGACTATCAGAACAGCTACTTACCTATAGCACTGTGTGTGGAGAGTGGGATGTGACTGATGGAGGAACTGCTGAAGTAAGCACGGCCTATGATTGGTCAAGTGACTCATGAAACCCATTTTTATTAAATACCCGAGACAACTATCTACATTTTTCCTGAGCTAGAATGTGGCTCATTGCAGATGGCGGACTTGATGTTCAGTGACCAGGACCTCAAGCCTAGGAGAGGCTGATCTGTCTGTCTCCTCTAAGCATGCAGCAGGCAAACTTGTCTTGAGTTGTATCACCTTTGTGGAAACTGGGGTGAACGTCTTACACCATGCACACTGACTCCATGTGATCTCAGATGACACTAGTGCAACTTAGATTTGAAATGAGTGACACGTTTACAAAACAGTCAGAAAACATTTATTACACTGAACTGTACATCCTATAACCAAAGTAGCAGAGACTGCTGGTGCCGTAGGTCAGGTACGGTTGCACTCCGTGCTGCTCAGCACAGTCCCAGGTCTGAGGAGCTTGTAAGTACTTTCACCCCAGTTCTAAAACCTGATAAGGAATTCAAAATAGCACACAGCATTAAATGACATTTATTGTTCCATAAATCATGAGATCCAAAAAGGAAAGCTAAATAGACAAGCAAAATTCTAAAACAATTAGGAGATAAATCCACTTCTTTCCCAAGTAAGTGAATGATACAGAAAGCATGTGGTCACACAAAGCAAAGGGAAGGACGGAAGGGGGTGCTCTCTCCTAAAGGGCCTGCAGGCCTACAGCACTGCCAAACCCAAGAGGAAAATATCGAGACAGTTTCTTTTGTGACAAGTAATTAACCCCTAGTATGAATAAAACAAGCTGTTAAAGCCTTTAATCCATTGAAGTAGTCTGTCTTCTGGAAGAGATTTCACTTAAAACTTAATTATTCCTACCCACCTGGACAACAAGGCAGACAAGCGCATTCACAGCCAGCAGCTGAGCAAATGGGCAGAGGTGCTTCATAATTAAAATGGAAAGAAGTTTTTAAAAACTCTATGCCACAGGCCTCACAAGAGGTCTTGAGTGAGGGGAGAGGTGATGGCAGTGTGCGAGCACGCATGACTCACGGGCACATCTGTTATGGACAAAGCAAGAATGATGCAGAGCCCCCACCAATCACCACACTATCCATGATTGTATTGAAACTCAGTACTGGAGGGAGAAAAGGGAAGGTTTATGGTACATTTTAGTGTCTTGTTATGACATCTAGTGTTTCCATGGGTAATTTTGTCTCATTCAAAAAAAAAAATCCCTTTACCATTATAAGAAACCAACAATGATACTGTTTCCCAAATTCCATCACCTAGTTCTGACATCTGGAGAAGGGCTTTAGATGTGTTTAAGAACAGAGCAGGCACAAGACAAGTGAGTGCACATCTGGAGTCCCAGCTACTTGGGAGGCTCAAGTGGGGGGAATGGGGAGATGAGGAAAGGAAACCACATGAGTTTAAAAGGCAAGGAGGTTTCAAAGGTGAAGTCCAGAAATGAAAATGCTGAAACTGGAAGCGAAAGCCAAATGCCCAAGTCTCGGTACCTATTAGGGCTTGCACTGATCTCACAGGGTATGGCTGACAGTGCAGTTTGCTTGTCTTCTCAGCTCTTCTCTGGTCTGGCAGGATCCCCTCTGATGTAACACCTTCAGACACGATCACTTCTGAGAAGGTGCTCAGCCTCTTACCTAATACGGCCGTGTCAGCTCAGCACAGAGCAGCTCCCCCAGAGGCACCCCATCTCCTCCCCAGGTCAGCATAAGGGTCAGGCAACAAAAGCCAAACTGGCACAGAAAGGTAAATGCCCACGGTTGAGTTTTACATTCAATTCAAACCGCATACAGTGTGAAAAGCAGCTGCAGCTGCTTCTGGGGATTCTGTCCACTGCCCTGCCAGGGAAGCAGTACTTGTGCCCACCATGGCTAGAAGCTGGGCTGCATGTCACCTGACATGCTCGCTCTCAGGAGGATGCTGGGGCTGTGGCAGTGACAATGAGGAGACTTGTCTCTCCTACAGCTCATTAGGAAAGTCATCTTGTGTTTTCAATATGAAACATTTCACAGTAAAATCCAATCCCAAGACTTCTTGGATTCAGTCTTCACACACTTTTAAGCATGACTTTATTTGGTACTGAATAGAGTTCAGTCTGTATAAGGTATCACTTCAAAATTATGTGAATACCATCATTATTTTCAGCTGCAAAAAATAAAAAAATAAAAAAGGGGTGTGTGTTAAAACTACTAAGCTTAGAAGAGAAACAGTATTAAAGCTGACAGCACAGTTCTGGCCCCTCTTCCCTCAGACACAGTCCCTGGAACACTGCTCAGGGAGCCCAGTCTTTACCATTTGCCAGCTCTACAGGGCAAGGGCTTAAGAGAGCAGTAGCAGATGCGCTTGTATGCTAGGACAAAATAGGCCAAAGCACTGTGTGGGGGCAGAGCTGAGAAAGCCCTGCAGAAAATGTGCAGGCAGCCTGTAGGTTCTGCTGTAGATAGACGTCTCTTTGCTGGAAAACTGAACCCTCAGAGGCAGATATAGTAAGACCTAATGGCCTCAGAAAGTTGTGAGACTCAGTGAAGGTGTCCACATGGAACACTAAGACTAGAGCACTCACTGGCTTCACAGGACACAAGCTCTGGAGGAAACACGAGCTTGTTTGTTTGTTTTGTTTTGTTTTTAATTTTGCAAAATAAAAGCTATTACATTTTAAAATTCAAGATGTTTCTTCACGGGAGCATTGAACCAATTCACTATTGTCTTACATGTGCAAGTAGCTTGATGGCCAATCAAGTATAAAGCAAATTGTAATTTCAAATCCCTTTGGCCAGCACCTTTCCGGAATCACTGCCATGTGACTCAGGACTGCTTCCTCTTCTGGGGAAGGGTCGGAGCTGAGACTAGTGGCACTGGTCTTAACCCATGTTCTGCCTTTTCCGCTAACCTTGTAGTCTGGAGCTCAAGCCTGACCTAAGCTGGATCTCTTCCCACAACTGCTCCCTAATTAGCTCTGTACAGCCCGCCCAGCTTTTAGTCACACTAACATCTGAAGATGTCTAAATGAGTACCTCAAACCCAAGGCTCCTCAGAACGGTACAATTAGCTGCCTGCTTGACATACCAAGTTGAATTGCCTCTTTGATGCGGCAGCCACCGGCCCTGGCAGTCACAACTACCTCCATCAAATCAGGACCAACTGGGCCCTGTCCACGTCCATACACTCCTTTTGCCCCTGACCCCTATGGACTCCCTGCTCCAGTTTTGCTGTCTTGTCATTTGTGTCCACAGTGAGAGTAGAAGGAAACTTCAATCCCACTGTTCCTTTGCTTAAACCACTTCACTCACTTCCCAACCCATCTGAAGTAAGAGCCGATGACCATCGTCACCTGCCATCACTGTGTGCCAGGGCCTGCCTTGCTCCCTGACCCCACTGTGCTCTGCTTACCCCACCTCACGCTGCATGGCATTCTTCCAGGTGTCACAGATGCCAAGTGCATCCTTCTGCACAGTCCCACTCTGCCCTGGGTTAGTCCTGTGGCCAGCTCTTCCTTTTCCAGACCACCACCTCAGAAAGCTGTCTGTGACAGCTCCACGCTTACCCCATTCCCATAGGCCCCACACTGTCTTATTCCTGCATGACAGCTAATACTGGTCAATTTCTGTGCCTGTGGCCAATTCTGACTTGTCCCCCCACTACAGTGCAATTCCCTGAGCCCTTGTTTCATTCAAGCACGAACAGAGTGCTATCTTGGACAAAATGCTCAGCAAACATTGGGTGAATGGACTCTGGTTTCAGGTCATCTATAAAAACCAACCCTTACTATATTGCTTGCTAATTTCTATTACAAGCACTAAAAATACTGTTCATCCATGTTCCAACCTCTTAAAATTTGCAAAGATATCCTTTTCAAGAATATGCACATACATGAGAGCTTCTAAAAGGGCACAGTGTCCTTCATGATCACAACACACTAAGGCACACACACATGAAAAGTACCTTTTACTGTGGAGAATAAAAAACAAGTCTCATCTTGAAAGTTCTGAACCATCTAGAAGGGTAAAGCAGACGTGTGAGTATAATTAAGATCTACCAGCCAATTGATGCATCCTTCTTACACAGTACCCAATCCTAGTCATTCCTCATGGCAATAAGAGACAGTATGAGACATTCCACCTGTCATTTGTGAGCCACTGAGGAGCATGTTGTGCCAGGTTCTGTGAAGATTATACAGGGTGTTTCCTACTATTATTGCTTGTCAGTGAACATTGCTTGAGCACAGGTGTGTTCTAATAGTAAATGTTTTAAAAATGCTGCTCTTCCAACAATGTGCAAAAGGAGAACCTACCTAATGCCTCACCTCAAAGAAAGGACCAAAGTCTGCCACACACGCACAAACCTTAGAGCTCCAGGAAGTGTCTGAGCTCAAAAAAGCTCAGCCCCCTTTCCCTGTGTTCCTTCTGCTACTAGGATACAATTCTGATCCCACCTGTTTGAAAATGGCTGTATTTAAAGATGACTACTGCAGCATCTCTCACATTCCGACACTTATGAGTGCCCGTGTGGCAGAGGGGACTACTACCTGTCTGACTTACCTGGTCACTAACAAGAATGTGGATACCAGTGGGGCCCTGTCTGTAAACCTGGTTAATTTGGTGGAAAGGAATATTAAACACGGAGGCAAGTTTTCGAGCAACTTCTGAGGCAACCATTTCTTCCAAGTAGATTGCATGATAAACTGAAAATAAGAAAAATAGCACTTTAACAATACCATTTGACGTTTTATACTTGATCTATACAGTCTATCTTTTCAAAGTGCCAAAAAAAAAAAAAAAATACAAATTTAGAAACAGGGGCAAGGTAACATTTCTTTGCCCCCTTTAAATTCTCTACCTACCTATTTGAAGTAGAAGAACACGTTATTTATGCTCATGTATAATAAATACTAACCCTGTATAAAACTACATGACTTTCATTTTTCTATCAGTTTCACATATTGAGGAGTAAAAGAAAAGCACCAGGGATCAGAGTAATCAGGGTAATGGATTGGGGCAAAGGATGAAAAAAATATGTACAAGGGTTACAATGTCCTATTGCAGACACAATGGGAGGAGCAAGCTTTAAAAAAAAAAAAAAACAGTGTGTTTCTAATTGTGCATAAAAAACTCTAAAAGGAGTTTTTTCTAAAATCAGTAATCTTCCAAATGAGGATATAAGACTAAAAATTATCTCTGTCATCTCCAATATACACACAAAATTAAAAGAAATGGAGACAGCACCCTATGAGAAGTAAGAATACAGAAAGTGAGGTTTGCTTCTTCCTTAGGAGGCCCAGCCTTTCAGCAGCCACTGCCTGCCAGCTCTGTTGGAGCCTTGAACAGAGCAGCACCATGAGGCTGTGTGTCAGTGTTGGTCAAACTGACTCAAAGCAGCCATGGGACTCACCAGGGAAGTGAGTAGCTCCAAGCACAGGAACAATACTAATTACACATTTAGAAAAGCTTAGTATTAGAGCTCAAAACTGAAGGCAATGCTAAAGGATCATCGCATCAATGTTTGGGGACACATTCCTGCCCCCTGGTTCTTTTAATAAAGTGGACACAGCTTCTGTATATAGGAGCAGGGCCAAAGCTATTGTTCACAAGCTCTGTAAAAGTTCAGTGCAGGAAAGCCTGTGTTTGATTTGAGGTGTTACTACCTGGTCTTCAGCTCACTAAATCTGAATGGTCAAGGATGAAATCCAAGCCACGAGGCATTTCTCAGAGCTCCACTACTGTCAGGTACCTCTTAGAATGCCATAATATGTTTCCCTGAAGCTGAATGTCACCATCATTCTGCTTCAGAATGTGGAAGAGGGGGGCATTACCACCACCACACAAGTGAGAACCTCGGCACTTTGGAGGATGAAGCAGGAGAATGGCAGCACTGAGGCCAGTTGAGACTACCTAGGAAGACCTGGTCCCAACCTCTCACTCTCCCAAAGTGTTTCTAATCAAAGGAGGGAGGAAAAAGGAGACAAGAGAGGCCAGAGTGCTTCATACTGTCCAACTGAGATAAATCTGCAAGGCAAAGAAGCCCTCCTTGGTCAGAAGATAAACTATACAGCTTGTGCTAATGCGGACCAAAGTCACGCTCCCACCATCCTGCCTGCATGGAACACAATGGCTGCTCACACCAGGCGGGTCTACACTGGGGGAGACTGCTACATGGACTTGTTCATGTATGGAACAGGAATTGTGTGCCCCCCATCCACTATCTAGTTAGTGAAATGGGGGGCGGGGGTACGAAAAAACCAAAACCAAACCAACAACCTCTTTCCCCAGCAGGCTGCCAATGTGGCATTCATCCAGAAAGGCCATAACGTGTCCAAGCTATGCATGTAAGTCCTATAAAGAGATCCACAGCATGCATCGCTGAAGACAAAGAAGGTTCTAGTTCCCTCCTTTCCCAGGACTTGGCCCTACAGCTGCTCCTGTCAGCTTGGCAGTCCTGTGCTCAAGTCAGACAGTCTGAGAAAGGACAGGAAGGAAGTGCCCTCAATACCCACCGCAGGGCGTCCCACCGCCACTTTCACCTCCACTGCCTGCAGCTTGTGGCTGCCCTTGCAGCACAGTGCCGCTCTGCTGCTCCTGGCAGACATAGATGGTTAAGCGGGGCCTAACCGACCTGTAATCAGAAGATGCCATCAATGAGACTGTGAGGGCAAGCTGCCTCAGCACATACAATCAACAACTACAGGAATCTACGGTCTAGTTTTCCTTGTGAGAACTTTACAATATTATTTCATTATGCAAAATAATTTTATAATAAAAATATAAAAACCACACACCTCACACCAACTATCACAGGTCCAGACTCTAAACCATTGAGATGGTCTGTCAGATGCTGGTAAATTTAAGTTTTAAGATTGATTAAGCAATTTGAAATCAGTAAGGCTGGAGTTTATTCAGGTCTCAGCACACAAGTCTAGAGACAGTAATGGCAGCAGTGGGTCTCAAAGCCAGCACAGTCACAGTTCTAGCATTCTAATGGACAGTTACAAGTTCACATTTAATAACTGCTTAACAATAATCATGACCTTGAAAACCATAGATTCTGTAGAGCTCACCTAAATTAGAAGTTTTGTTTTCTTGGCAACAAACCCAGTCGTCTTCAAGAACTCAGTCCTGCCCATGTGCATTGCTACCAGTCTTAGTCTACCTCTGCCCTCATCAGTGCCTGCCCTGAAGGTGCACACAAAACAGTCTTCTCGTGAGCACAGTGCTGCGATGCTCGGTGGCGCACAGGCACACGCCAGCCAACCTAGCGTGCAAACACATTCTGCCCACCAAATCCCCCACGCAGAGAAAAGGCCATTTCCAGCTCACACAAGACAGTCTGTATGTAGTATTTTACCTTGACTTCAGGGAATTATAGAGCCGAATTCCATCGGCCGCACCACAAATCTGAACTAAATCCTCCTTTGTTAGCTTTAATAAGTCGGCACCTGGAAAACAGCAGAGATCCTCAAATAAGCAAGAGAGGGATGGACAGGGCTGCTGTGAAGCAGCAGGCTTCTCCACACGCTTCTGTCCTTCTGCCCAGTCAACGGGTGTCCTGGAGTACACACGCCCACGACTGACACAGGAACACACATCTGTATTTTAGAGAAACAACATGCTGTGGTAACCAGGTGCCAGAAGCTGATAAATCAGCAACCATGGCCAGAAAGCCCGCCTGCTTCCAATACAAGGCTCCTACACTGCTTTTCTTTCCTTGTTGCTGGGCTGTGGATAACCATGTTTCTGACTCCCCCTAAAGCCCTGATGTTGCTTTTCTTCTTTTTAAAAACATATATGGAATGCTGACATCTGGGGAACTTGCCCAAAGTCACCA
Source organism: Mastomys coucha (assembly GCF_008632895.1). Lineage (NCBI taxonomy): Eukaryota > Metazoa > Chordata > Mammalia > Rodentia > Muridae > Mastomys > Mastomys coucha. Next base: position 107,920,569 of record NW_022196906.1, on the reverse strand, counting down.
GTGAGTGAGAAGCAAAGTCGAGAGCGGGTCTCATTACAGCACAGTGTGCAACATCAAGTTAGCCACTGTAAAGTTCCATCGCTACAGCCTGTTCTAATGAGAGCTCAGCAGAAGATCACTCTGTTCCTTAAGATTGCTTCCGTAAGTACTTGGTGTCTAGGATTTGCCTGAAAAGCATCAAAAAGGGCAGTGCGGAGAAGTGGATACAAGACTGAATAAGCACTGGGCAGCAGGGAAGTTGGGGTAGTCAGAGGAAGTCTTTCATGTACTCAATACTTCTATATTCGGAGATGTATACAAAATCTTTTTACTCTTCTAATATTAGTCAAGACCAATACTCCCAGAATTAAGGTATGTCTTCATATAAAAAACATCTACTCCTATATGTAGCAAGATAATGGGGTTGCTTTATTCACTCACTCTCTTATTTGCTTTGTTTCATAGGCTCAAATGAAAGAGCCTGACAGAATCCTAGCTTATAAAGAAATGAAAACCAGAGAAGCCTAATGCCCATGAGACGTGAACCTCTATGGAGTCACTCTTGGAATGAAAGAGCAGAGAAAGAAGTTCTCTGTCTACTAGGGTCACACAGCTCTGAAGCAGCGCTTCCAGTTGTGACATCTGTAATTCATGAAGAGATGTATCCCAGCTGGTGATGGTAAATCCCAGCTCTGACACATGCCTGACCACCTAAGAGATCTCACTGTCTGCTAGTCCCTTAAGTGTTGCGGCTCAGGTGATGTGCCAAAGAGCAGCTCAGCGTGAACCCTCCAAAGGAAGCCCCCAGGATAAGGAAAATGCAGAATGCCAAGCCATGTGATCACTGCGTACAACGAAAAGTCTTACAGCTCCATAGAACATGCAGTAACATGCAAGTCCCAGATATCAAAGGCTGTTCTGTCTGCTCTTCATCCACTTGCTGTGTATAAGGGCTCAGGAAACCCATCTCTCATACTGAATTCTATAATTTCTAGCTTTTCACACATTAAAGACTTTATTTAATCACATGAAAATATGGATCCCAGCGAGTAAATTATTTCTACATGGAATTGTAATTTTAGAGTTCAAGAGCTATATGAGGACTAAGTACCCAGCGTACAAACAATATAATAAATACATTGCTGTTTGTAAAACCAGGCTTTCCTCTGGGCGTGTGCACGGGTATGTCTGCCCTCTTAGACTGTTTCAACGGCTCCCCCATACACAAGCAAAAGGAGTGCTAGCTGGCAAGTCTCTGTGGCCCAGCATTTCTCAGAATGTTTGGTCAGGACTCATTAGCAGAAGTACAAGGACTGCCCCTGCTTCCCACATGCGCTCTCCTGCATGCCCCACTACCTGGGGCGATGCTGCTCAACACCTAAAGCCCCACCAGAACATTCCTTAGTTTTCTGTGCAGAAGAAGAGCAGGCTGCCTATGACACCCATACTTGAGCAAAGCCACACAAATGAGATCATTGCTCTATGTGAAAAGGTTCAAGCCACAGTACACAGGGCAGCCTTATGGGACCTGAGCTCATAAGGCCAGATTCAAAGGGTCACATACTACAGGGCTTCATTTGTTTAACAGTCTCAGAATGACCAATCATAGGCAGGGCAGTTCAATGTGTGTAGCAAAGGGGTGTGTGTGGAGAAGAATGACCTTAGTACGAGGCAGTAAGACAGACAGTGCCTGTGTAGACAGACACCCTACATGTATGGGTGTCTTAACCGCAGTGGTAGATGCACAGAGCTACACTCACTGCACAGTGACAGATCTATACATCCACGGTATCAGTGCTGACTTTTGCTCACAACATTATACTACAGTTTTGTGAGAAACTGAGAGAATGTGTGCTGAATCATCTCCCAACTGCCTTTCCAGTTTATCATTAAGCAATATATTACCCAAGTAAGTTAGCACTGGGGCTAGAGAGATGGCTCACCAGTTAAGAGCACATGCTGCTCTTGCAGAACTAAGGTCAGGCCCCCAGCTCCCGGGTATCTGACACTTCTGGCTTCTGTGGGCACCTACACTCACGTGCATATACCCCGAGACAGGCACACACATAATTTTAAAGTAATAAAGATAAGTAGAATGAAAATACCACAGAGGAGTAAATACTGTCACAATGAGTGGGATTTTCTGGTTTGGAAGAATTTAACAGGGTGTTACAACTGAGGAAAACAGAGACAATATATTTTTTCTTGTCAGTAATAGATTTATCTAAAATTATTTCAAAAGTTTCAAAATTCTTAGTTAACAAAAGCAGGAAAACATAAAAATAAAATATTCTCATGCATGCACACATACATACATACCTGAAAAATTAGAGAACAGTCTTGTGTAGGAAGAGAACCTGTTTTTGAGCAGCCACTGCTGTGTTTCCTGGGTTGTAGCTGAAGGCTGAATTTGCTATTAATTTAAAAAAAAAAAAAAAAAAAAAAAAAAAAAAAAAAAAAAAAAAGAGCATAGATAAAACTATTCAAGCTTTAAAAAAGTCATTGGCATGTCATGAAAAATATTTAAGCAAAACTCAAAAGGCTTTAAAACCTCAAGTCAGAGCACAACTTCTGCTGACTGAGCACCACATAATTTGGTTAGAATCTTTCTATTTGAGGGCTTTAAGGAGACTTACTTCTGCAGATGCTTGTGCAGCTCCATCTCCCTGGTGATTTGGGGATGAAGAATTGCTGCAGAAAGGAAAAGGAGGGAATGGCTTAATTTATTTTTAAGTTAAGAAACTAAAGGCTATCTATTACACAGGCAGTTTGAGATAGGACAACAGTGTAGAAAGAGCTGTGTAAGCTTGCAACAAGAATGCAACACAGTAGGGAGAGTCGGAGGACGGGATGCAGGCACAACACCAGTACCGCCATGTGCGAGGTAAGCACTGGGAAGCGTTCCCTTGAGTCTTTATATGGGTGCCAGGAAAATGGGGACGGTATGCATTCATTTTAGTTAGGAAAATATGTGAAATCATGTAAGAAAAACAGCTAAAAATAACCATAAAACATTCTAAGAAAAATTAGGCATAAGAAACAGTGGTCCTAACTAAATAAGACAAATCTTCCTCATTAGTTAATATATCCCTCCGCCCATGAGTAAAGGAAATGACAAGCACGCCGGTCAAAGGTATAAAGACAACTGCAAATGAATGCACCGAGAAGATGTGCCTCCCACTGCTGAGCAGGGTTCCTTTCTCAGCACTGCTTCCCATGTCCTGAACGTTAAATTATTCTCCATTCACCAGATCTTAAGCCCCTTCCACCAGGAATTTGTCTGGTTTTTATATATCTCAGCAAGTGGGACCATGCTAGAAACACAGTGGGTTCTCAGGAAACATCTACACAACTGAGGCCATCTCTAAGATCACAGCCATTTGCTCACATACCCACAAGAGACTTCTTGCATGTTACACACTGGCTCTCTGGTCCCCCTGGTCCATGAGAATTTTTCTACTTGTAGATACATCCACCATGTGCAAACAGGCTCCTGGCTAGCTTTCCCATCTCCATAGAAGGAAAGTGAAATTTAGTAGTTTTTTTTTCTTACCAGATCCTGTCAACAAAAGACCTACATAGAGAACTTTCCCCTGCCATCTCAAGCTTTCTTAATTTTTCTGTCCCCTAAGAAATGTCCTAAAAGCAGGAATTCCAGCAAGACTTTAGGAGCCAAAGGCTTATAAAGGCCTTGGGCCTATGCAGCTCCCATTCTGAGCTCCCTGAACTCTCATCTATGAAAGCTAGATAACACATTTAAGGAAATCCAGAGGTCCTGATTCGAAAACCACTACAGTCTTTAAAAAAACAAAACAAAACAAAACAAAACAAAACAAAGGTTTTTTCTTTAAATCTTAAATACTCAACTAAAACTATATTTGCTGATTGGGTTAAGAAACAGTACAAAAAAATAACCTGTGTCATGTGTGTAACCCAAAGCCCACTGTGCTTTGTAATCACGTAATCTTAATATATTCATATCAGAACCTCCCATCAACCACTCACCCTGGGGTCCTTAACTGAACTCTGTTAATGCTTTCTTAAATCTCTCAAAGACAGTTCCTTGGCTCAAAAGCTCTTCTTCCCCCTTTGTCAGCTAGGGTCTTGTTATGGCCCCAAGGCTGGCCTCAAACTGGAACGCTTCCTGATTGAGTACCTGAAGAAAATGCTTCTCTGCAGTTACTGTCATTGTCAACGGGTGACACAGACTAGGTACACGGGGCTGTCAGGTGAAGACGCTCTGACCCGAGCATGCCCTATTTACTAGCACCTGACACAGACACACATGCAGGCAGCATGGAGAGGGATGTGAAGGAGCAATGGTCAGGTGCAAGCACGGGGCCACACAAACCAGGTACCTGTCTGGGACACTGCATGTGCTCTGCTGTGAGGAGGTGAAAGTGGGCGCTGGGGAAGGGCTGTTATTCACATAGGCTGTAGGGGTGTCAGGCCATGGAGAACACTAAGGATAGAAACAGAAATGAGTTAACAACATGCCTTTTAAATGTGTGGAAGAAGCACTTTTGTAATCTGGTCTCTAACTGACCCCATACAAAACACAAAACACAAGATGCTCGGTGCCTATCAAATGTCTCAAATTCACCCTGTGCAGCAAAAGGCACTCATTTAGCTTAAAGAGACCCTGAGTGATGATAGCAGCAACATTTATAGACACTTGTTTTTGGAAAGCTTACATGCATGCACACGCACACATGCACAAAGACAGACAGACAGACAGACAGACAGACACACACACACACACACACACACATTTCTAGTATCTTCTGTCAGACGCTTCAAACACACCTCAGTTTCAAGGTTTAAAAGCAGCAGACAAGATTCCCAAGCGACATCTGACATACACAGTGATCTGGGTGTGGCTAGGTCTGTTGATTGCTCCTTATCCCTCGGAGCAGCCTCATCAGTACCTACCACGATGTAAGATAAGATTTACTAAACAGGCTAGCATGCAAGCCTATCAATTGTGGGTATGCTGCCAGGTGTGTGTGGGGTTCTTAAAAAGATATGGCAAACTGAATATCTTTCAACCTTAAGCAAAATTCAGAAACACATTACAATTATAAAACTGAGTAAGCCAAGGTCCAAAGTATGCTGGGCAGGGCACAGTAACCAAGTAGAAACTTTCCTTCTGAGCTCCACAAAGGTCCACCTAACGACCAGTATTCTTTCTACAGGTATTCTTGCTGAGGACGTTAGCTTCAGAGGGTCCCCTTTATAATCAGCCTGCTCCCATTTAAGAGATGACGTCACATCTCACCTTAGTACTGGGGTTTCAAGACTCTGCACAACCAAGCATTATTGCCAGTTTTATCTGTTTTGTCCATTTTTATATTTATAACTGTTCATTAAAATTTGCATAATTGTTTTAATGAACTCGTTCTAATGAGTTTTTCCTTTTGAAATGACATTTACTTATTTACATATATGTGTGTGCGCCTCTATATGTATGGCATGCATATGGAGGTCAAGGGACACTTTGGGGAGTCTGTTCTCTCCTTCCACCACTTGAGCCTTGGAGACAAAACTCAGGTTGCTGGCATACACACAAATATTTAACTTCTTAAACCCAAGTTTAATCTATAGTCATAAGAAAATCTAAAGATTAAATTTCAAGCTAGGCTTGGTAGCACATGTCTGTAATCAGGCTTGGGAGGTAGAGGCAAGATGATCACAAGTTTAAGGCCAACCTCAGCTACATGATACCCTAAATTTAAAATAAGAAAATTTTCTTTCCAATTCAGAAAAATCTATTGTATCGAGGAGTAGTGGTGACTCATACTTGCAATCCCAAAATTCAGGAGGCTGAGAAAGAAAGACTGCTATGAGTTCAAGGTCAGCCTTGAATCAAAAAGCCCAGAGACTTTATTGTAAAGAATTGGGAGTTACTGGGCTGGAGATGCTCAGGAGTAAAGAGCACATATTGTTCTTGCAGAGGACCTGGGTTCAGTTCTCAGCACCCACTTGGTGACTCACAACTATCTGTCACTCCAGTTCCAAGAGATCCAACACCATCTTCTGGCCTCACAGGCACTGCACACACGTGGTTCACAGACATGCATGCAGGCAAAATGCTCATACATATAAAATAAAAACATGTAAATCTTTAAAGCAATTGAGGTTATAGAAAGGCCTCCGGGCATAAGGGTGATCGCTTTAAGGCAACATTTAAAACCAACAGAGTACAAAGGTGAGACCAAGAGAGATGAGCGGAGTAAACCTGAGGATGATCCTAGGATTCTGCAGGCTATTTCCTCCTAATTAATAATAGTTTCAATTTTTAATAGGTTTTTTGTTTGTTTTGTCTTCTCAAGAGACAGTGTTTTTCTTTGTAAAGCACCTGGAGTGTCCTGGTGCTTGCTCTGTAGACCAGGCTGGCCTTAAACTCACAGAGATAAGTTTTAATTTAATAAATATAAATAATCATCATGGCAGGAAATGCTTCCTTTGCAACTGTTCAAATTTACAATGAAAATATTTGGATGCCAGTTTGAAAATAATCAAGGGGAAAAAAAATCATCTTTTCCAAATTCTTTGCAAAATGTTAAGCTCACTAATGTGAAGCCCAGAGCTTGCACTGAGAGTCTCTCCAGGCAGAAACCACATGTCTTAGCAGCCACCAAACAACAACAGGGACAGAAAAGAAATCACCAGCTGTCTTCACATCTGCCCAATTATAGAGCCCTGGAAAAGGGGAAATCACCACAGATTCTGTTCCCGAGACAACGCCTTCCAAAGCAGAGACTCATAGTAAACTCCAGTAGTGACCTTACTATAGACACCATTCCAAATGAAAACACCTGTTGTTTTAAGAGCAGAGCCTTTGCCTTTAACTAAGTATGGCTCTCTCCTCGGCTTACAGTGTGGAGTGCCCGTGCCTACTACAGCACATCTAACCAAGGGAGCATGGGCTTTCCCTACTACACTAGATAACTCTTAAGATCAAAGCAATGCCTCTCCAAAACAAATTTACCTAGGTTATTGCTAGCTAGCTCTGAGGAAACAGAGCTATCCCCAAATTTAAAGTTGGTGTGGTACGGTAGAGTCAGTCTGTTTACTCACCATACACTCATCTATTACAAATTTAGATGCTTTTACTATCACAAGAAGAGTTTTTAATTTGAGATTTTGTTTGCTAGCACTAATGGGCACCTGCTGTTGAAAGCAAGTGGAATTAAGTGCAGCGCTGATGTTCCTGAAGCCTCCGCCAATGGTCTGGACCTGTGCGGTTCTGGTTTCAGGGTACTCTGAATGTAGAAGTTTCCCACAGAGATTAAAGAATGAAGACCCACTGTCGGCAACAAGCCATGGGAGGCCAGGGGTGTGCCAGGGATCAACAGACACACAAAGGGTTTGTTATGCATCATCTCCTGGGAACCAGTAGGAGCGACAATTCAGCCAGCGTGGGACCTGGTCATCCAGCACCTTTTAGATTTTGTCAAGACTTCTGGATATATATCCCTTTAACTGAAAGCCAACTGTTAACTGCCCAAAACTGCAAGGCAGGCACCTCCCAGCCCCACCCAGCACGCCACACAGACATTTGAAGAGACAGACGAAGTGCCGTAGCTATGATCTTGGTTAAAGGGTTCATGATCTGCACCTTGCATTTTGAAAATACACTTACAGTTTAAGGTCTAGCCAACACTAGAAGCATCATACCCGAACCAAGTGCAGCCAGGGTGGCAGGTGGCAGGTGGCGCACTTAAGAAGATGTGAAATCCCAGGCATGAACTGCTGTTGTTTTGCATATTATGACTTAAGATGCATTGATAATTTACATGGACTTCCTCATTTTCAGGTTGGCTCTGGGCTACAACATACTAGAACCAACTTCTTTAAATTAGATAAATAGTTTGTAACAGGCAAGTTATAAGGCAAGTGACTAAGTTCCCATAAGCCCCTCAAAAAAATATTAAGAATATTTGTAGGTTTTCATAACAATTGAAGATACTAAAATCTAAGACGGGAGGGCAGACAACTAGGGAAAGGAGCACCCAGTACTTCTGAGCACCTCTGATTTAACCCAAAACAGCTCAGTTAAAGAAAATATAAAGAACTAGGTATGGTGGCTTACACCTACAAGCCTAGTACCCAGGAGGCTGAGGCAGGAGGACTGCCATGAGAGCAACAGAGTGAGTTCCCATGCTGGACTAGTGTCTAAAAAAGGATGATAGGTAGGTAGGTAGGTAGATATATAGATAAAAAGATGCAGCTTATGCTCCCAGTCCCCTGGATGCAAGCATGCACAAGAAGCTTTTAAACACTGTTTTAAATTGGAAATGACAGCCCTGTGACAGTGCTTGTGATATTGTCCTTCAAATTCCACAATTAATCAGATAAAGATAAAAGACTGAAAATCTACTTTGGGGATACCAATACTACAAACAGTGCAGTAATGAACAGAACACTCAAAATAGTTACTTAGATAAAACCTTTAATATAACTATTTATATTTAATAAGGGTACATAAGCTGATTTAAATCTGCAACCAGAACAATCCTCCATGGACTGCCGGACTGAGTTGTATTAAAAAGACACGCTATATTTAACCTGACAAAACTCAACTAAAACCCTCACTGGCTGCTTATTCCTGAGGGTCCTGGGGTTAAGTGCAGCAAGGGCACTACTGCAGTATGAAGAATTACATTATGATGCAGGTGCCAAGAGTAAACACTACACAGTCGAAGATGTTTCCTACCAGTGCCACCAAAGAGGCTTTTAGAAGCACAGACACACACACACACTTTTGTAGTGCATGCAGGGGAATGTGGCATGGAGCACTGCACATGTTAATATCAAGCTTGCTGCAATCTCTTAGCTATCTACGAAATATTCTTATTAGGTATACATGTAAAAAAATCATTAATTACATAAAAACAGCTAATTAAAATTAGTTAAGTAAGCTGGGCAGTGGTGGCATACACCTTTAATCCCAGAACTTGGGAGGCAGAGTCAGGTGGATCTCTATAAATTCAGTGCCAGCATAGCATACAGAACAAGTTGTAGGACAGCCAAAGCTACACAGAGAAACTGTCTCGAAAAACAAAACAACAAAAATAAATTAATTAATTAATAAAAATAAAACTAGTCAAATAATTTCAATTATCTTGAAGGAGTCCTGTGTATCCAAGGGGGGGGGGAACAAGGGAACAAGTTGGAAAACATATCTGAGTGTCCGAAACCACCCAATATGGTCAACATTGTTTATGTTTTGTTTTAAAGTGTTAGATTTAGGAAATTTTCCTCAATGAGGAACAAACAGAAAGCAGAAAGCTAAACAAAAGCAAATTAAATCAAGACATGGACATCAAAAACAATTTCGGCTTTACTTTTCCATGGAAGTTGATCCTATATCTAACACTGCACAAGGGTTCTTGCACAATGAAAAGAGAAGCAGAAGCCCCTTACACTGCCTCGCTTTGCCAGAGAATCACCGTAGTCTGCTGGCAAAGTCCGCTTGCTGGACTTTTTCTGCTCATGTTCAACTGCATCTTCAATTATAGGCTCAAGCCTCATCTGGACAAACACCAAAGATTGGGATCAATGTCTTTTCATTATACAAAGAAAGACCTAAAACCCTGTTTTATGTCTTTGCGTTCAATTAAACAAATGTATGACTAACAGGATTCAAAGTTAAAGGAAATGCAAAACCCCAGCAGTGACAAAAATTGGACATTCTAGGCCCCCACTTAAATCTCTTATCAATTTCAAGGTTTTCAGGTCTATTCTGAGACCTCACATTGGGATTTCAGCATCTTCATTCAAGATCCCACCCATGCAAATAAACTCATAAAAATCCCCAAACTTAGGAGAAATATGTGCCCACAAGCCCTCAGAATATCATGTCAATTCACCACCCAGTCACCCCAGTCCCCTTGTTGCCACGCGTGTGTGAGGTCCTGCTAACACGCAGACCTCTGCTTCTCTCCGAAGCCAAGGCCGCTGTATTACCTCGGTGAGAATGGTGGTGTCGTAAGATGGCTGATACTTTTCCTTTTCATGAGCCGTTCTCTTCTCCATCTTTTCTCGGTCGTTTTTTTGTTTCCTGTCCGCACCTTTAGGCTTGAACACAAAGTAGATGACTTCAATCACCTAGCTGCACACAGCTTTACAAATAAAACTGAGTATCCCTCCTGGGCTCCACTGTTTACCTTAAAGACTTTGATTTGGCAGCTAGCTGAGTGAAGATGATCCGTATATTCCCCATTTTCATTCTGCTTAAAGGTGTCAACTTGGATCCTAAAAGGCACTCCTTTTTCACCTCCATGCTTACGCGGGGTGAATTCTGTGCTGATACAGTGTACCTATAAAACAATTCAAGCAAAAATACATTCAAAAAAATCTTCCACCGGGGCTCTTTCTATTTTATCCCCTCATGGATGTACATTCAAGATCCCTTAAAACAGACAAAGCAGTCCAATTATCTCCTGAATTTCCTGAATGACTTTGGATGCAGATTTCAGAACCCCTCTGTTCCTGGATCCTTTCCTTCTAGGGCTTCTCTCGGGAGATTTGCTCCAGTGAGGGAAAAGAGCACAGACGCTACTTTGTAGCATCACCTGGCTCCATCCAACACCATACACTCAGGCCTGCTTCACCACAGCTTCTACCTTGCTGAAGACAGCCAAGGTTCTTGCTAATGCTTCTCTGTATACACCATATTGTCATTCTTTTCCCGGGCCATTTTCAGGCCCTAGAGCCTCATTCTTTATTCACCTAAACTCTCCAGGGTAACCCTTCTAAGTCCTGTCAGGATCCCAGAGGTGACATTCATTTTACTCCTCCCTTCAGAAAACAATCTCAGGGTACAACTGAGAAGTTAGCAAGCAGCAAGACCATAGTCATTTTAGACTTTACAAAGACATGCCCTTGTCCAAAAATATGCAGCGTGAAAGCTCACCTCTGAAATTTGGCCAGGTACTATACCTCTCATGTACTACAAAACTTGTTATTCTATTGGACAGATACGAGTATGAATCATGTCACCATCGTTAACTGATGGGCAACATTTGGGAGAAAATCCAAACACTGAATGCTAATGATCCTTAGAGTTGATGTAAACACTTAAGCTGGTCAACAATTCAATGGCTATCCCCTTTTGCAGTCATTTAACTACACAGTAGTTAAAATTCCACCACTTAAAAATTACCACAGTACATATCACAATCACTTTTAAGTTGTAAATATGTGGTCCTGTTAGTTTCAAGATTATCTTTTGGACACATGAAATGTGTGTGGATAAAATGCCATTGGTGTGTAACATGTGTAGCAGGGCCTGGTGTGGTGGTGCACAGCTGTACTCCCAGCACTAGGAGGAAGAGACAGATGGATCTCTGTACTCTCACTTGAGACTGGTCTGCATAGCAAGTTCCAGGCTAGCCAGAGCTACACAGTGAAACCCTGTTCAAAAAACAGTTCAATGACAACTAAAAGTAGAGAAAAAAAAAAGGTTAACTGCTCACACCACATGATGGACACACGAAGAATCCACTCTTATCTCTTCATTTGTGGAGGCTTTAAAGTTTGATTACAAATGTGCTTTAAATAATGGTAGAAAAAATTTTAAACCTGAAACTTTTTTCAACAGTATCCTTTTAAATAGCAGTTTCTGTTCAAGAGAAATGTGCATCACAAAAAACAGAAGTTTCTATTATGAACACCAGTAATAAAAAATAGAATTTAAAAGCCAGGTGTAGGTCGGGCAGTGGTGGCACATGCCTTTAATCCCAGCACTTGGGAAGCAGAGACAGGCGGATTTCTGAGTTCCAGGCCAGCCTGGTCTACAGAGTGAGTTCCAGGACAGCCAGGGCTATACAGAGAAACCCTGTCTCAAAAAAGCAAATAAACAAAAAAATAATAAAAACCAGGTGTAATGGCACATTATTCTACCTGGCAAATTCCAGGCCATCTAAGTGGAGAGAAAAAAACAAACAAACAAAAAAATCTTTTCACCAAATGTCTTTTATGTCTACACAACTAATCTACTAAATTAAAACATTTTAACTGTGTGTATTTAAAGAAGAAAAAGGCATTACATTATATTTTACAAGCAGGAAGTATTTTCATGAGACAGGAGTTTAAATGAGTGGGGCAGACATGGAAAGGCAAACCTGAATGAAGGCAGAGGTGCGCTTTGCAGGGTCCCACAGAAATTCAACTGCATTTAACTGGCTTGGATTTGTTCTTGTGTCAATTATTCCCACAGACATTGGAATATCTGTATGTTCAAACACAAGTTACAAAAAAAAAAAAAAAAAAAAAAAAAAAAAAAAAAGGATCCATTTTAAGTAATTCAAAGACTTACAATTTGAGCCTGGTGTGGTGGCACTCAAGTAGAGAAGTGGAGTCCCAGCTATTCGGAAGGCTGGGGTACAGGGGATGGCTTGAGACTAGGGGTTCAAGTGCAGCCTGGGCAGCATAGTGAAACCCCATTTCAAAACAAAACAAAACAAAACAAATCAAACAAACAAACAAACCAAACTTACAACTTACTATATTATGCTCTATGGAAATAATTAATCCATGGTGAACTCCCTTCAACGTTCTCCGTAGTCAACCTTGTCTTCAATATCAAATCCACCTAACAAGAATCACAGTTTCTCCCACCATGGCTTATATTTCATTTCATTAAAAATAAGATGGACGGTGCCAACTAAGGTTTTAGATAGCTTCAAATTCATACAATTCCTGGTTGAGGTTACTTTAGCATCACAAAGCTACTTCACTCCTTTAGCATTAAACAATTCTCAAGACATGGCTCTAACACCAATTGCATCCAAGCAAAAAATTTTACATGGTGCCAATTCTGTTACTGGAAAGCTACACAGCACCTTCATTTCCACGGTCTTTTGATGGCCACCTGTACCTAAATCGAGAAGCCTGTCTCCTGGGCGATTCCACTTCCAGCCTTCAAGCTGCTGATGTTCTGTGTACTGTAGCCGTCTGTCATGGAACACCACCCTTATGATGCTCTGTGAAACGAGGGAGACAGGTAAGCCTTCTAACTGCTCAGAAGCATCATCACTGCTACATATTCATCGACACTAGATGAGCGTACAAATCTAGCTTTTGCTTTAAATACTTCTTCTGTTTAGTCGGCTCTCACACTTATAATGCAGCACTTGAGAGGTTGAGGCAAGAGGACTACTTCCAGTCTGAAGCCAGCCTAGGTCACATTTCAAAGCTAACATAGACTATCGTGACAGCTTACTTCCAAAATAAGAGAAGAAAAGTTCCACCTGTGAACTTTTCTATTCTTGGACACCCGATTTATGGCACATGTACTTAGTAACTAGGAATGATAACTAAAAATTATGCCCAAATTTAAAATGTGTAATTTCAAAGTAATTCAATATTATCATTCAAAAACCAATGTACACAACCATGAAATTAGCGAGCAGGAATTAGATTTCTATGAGAAAATACCTCTGCCTAAAAGAATTGTGAAAAATGAAAAAAATATTATGAATATAGATAGATAACCACAGACACAACAGTAAACTATTAATCTCTCTTTTTTAAAAGATTTATTTATTATTATAAGTAAGTACACTGTAGCTGTCTTCAGATGCACCAGAAGAGGGCGTCAGATCTCATTACGGGTAGTTGTGAGCCACCATGTGGTTGTTGGGATTTGAACTCATGACCTTTGGAAGAACAGTCAGTGCTCTTACTCACTGAGCCATCTCGCCAGCCCCGTAAGCCTTTTTTTTTATGCCTCTTCCCCCACCTCCCCCACCAGATAGGGTTTCTCTGTATATCCCTGGCTGTCCTGGAACTCACTCTGTAGACCAGGTTGGCCTCAAACTCAGAGATCCACCTGCCTCTGCCTCCCAAGTGCTGGGATTAAAGGCATGTGCCACCACTGCCCCGATCTATTAATCTTAATACTAGCTGCAGTGACTCATGCCTGAAATGCCAGCAGTCTAGAGGCTATCTCAGAAATAACAACAATGGCAAGGTTTCTTTAAGGACAGGCTGGTAAGATGGCTCAGAGAGTAAAGTGCTTGCCAGATAACCGAAGACTGATCCTGGGAACTAACGTAAAGGCGGGGAGAGAGAATTGACTCAATAAAATTTTCTTCTAACTTCCACACACACATTGTGTCATACACATACAACTAAATTATACAAATTAATAAAACTACAAAGATGACCATTCTAGCAGGGCCTAGTGATGCAGGCCTATAATCCTAACTACTTGGGAAGTTGGAGGATTATCAGAAGTATGAGGCTGGCCTAGGCTGTAGTAGGAGTGCAAGGCCATCCTTCACAATTTAACAAGTTCCTGTCTCAAATTTTATACATATGAAAAAGTAGAGCCAGGCATAAGAGTTCCCACCTATAAGCCCAGCACATCACGGAGGAGGATCCCAGCAAGTCTGAGGCTTGAGCTACATAGTGAGTGCCAGGCCCCAACAGGACAACTAAAAAGTCAAAGGGTAGTAGTAATGTTGGGAGTAGCTTGACTGGAAGATACAAAAGAACACTGGAAGGAACTAAATGTTCTGAGTAAAAGGAGACTTCACCTATAGAACTAGCACTAGATAAAGGGCCAACTACCAAGTCAAGGCCACGGGGCAGAGACCAGTGCACAGCCACTAAGCCAAGGCCAAGGAAACAGAACCTGGTACACAGGCACAGGCCCTGCAATCCCAACACTTGGGAGGCCGAGGCAGTAGGACCAGGAAACCTAGGTCACAGGTCAGTCTAGGCCACAATACTGACTTCAAAGCCATCTGGGCTATATAAAGAGGCCTTACTCCAGATTAGGCTACAAAGTGAGCCCACAACATTCATAAATAAAAAGCAAGGAGAGATAGCACATCAAATATGTTCAACACATAACATCTCTGACAACATAGCACATGAGTACCTTGTGTCTCCAAATTTAAGCTGTGCAGTCAAAGATGACAGGGCCAATAAAATGTAAAAAGATGTGATTTTCAATACATTCATCCTATAATCATCTATGTTCTTAATTCTACCTCTCAGGATATAATTGGGTATATTCTAACACATGCAACAGAAAAAAATCCAGATGTTATCAACTGATTGGTGAGCTGGAAGTAGAACCTCGTAAAATGACCCTTTCACTCCAAGTTAATCTGACAGGTATTTTAACTAGCTTGATGAAATTATTTTCAACATGTCTTACCTACTAGCTATTTCTCAATCAGGTAACTGCCTTAAAAAGCCAATTAAACCAGGTGTGGTGATGCACATCTTTAATCCTGGCATGAGGGTTGGGGGAAGGTAAGAGGATCTCTGAGTTTGAGGCCAGCCTGGTGTACAGAGTGAGTTCCACGGTGGCTAGATCTATTACATAGAGAATTTTCATCTCAAAAACAAACAAACGGGGCTGGCGAGATGGCTTAGCGGGTAAGAATACTGACTGCTCTTCTGAAGGTCCTGAGTTTGGATCCCAGCAACCACATGGTGGCTCACAACCACCTGTAATGACATCTGACGCCCTCTTCTGATGTGGAGCAAGCGGGGCCGGCAGAGGTCCTGAGTTCAATCCCAGCAGCCATACACATGATGGCTCAGGGCCATCTGTACAGCTATAGTGTACTCATACACATAAACTAAATAAAATAAATCTTAAACAAACAAACATGCCACTCTTCACTGATAAATCCAATTCTGATATTTAGTGTGTATATCAACATCAACAGTCTTAGATGATAACTTAACCAAAACCATGAATTAGTGAACTGTATAACCCAACATGCACACAAGGAACACAGGGTATAGTGAGAGATCCAGCTCAGCAGCTAGTACTAACTGCTCAGGAAGGATCTGCATTTGTGGAAGACCCAAGTTGTGTTTCTAACACCCACACAGAGGCTCAAAACCACTTGTAATTCCAGCTACCAGGAATCTTCTGACAGCTGAGAACTCTTGCATTATGTGTGTGTGTGTGCGCACATACACACACATATACACACACATACACACACACAAATTTTATAAGATCTTTTAAAAATAGAGCATAGTGGTGAAACTAAGACTGAGAAGTTGTTGGTAATTGCTTATACTGACAAGAGAATCTACTATGAGAACTTAAGATAGACACATGCTACCACGTAAAAGGTATAGGTGACTTCACAGTACCTCCTCTCTACTTCTAGATGTGAGTAAAGTTTACAATACAAAAGTTAAAAGGCCAGGCCTGGGCAGGCAGTGGTGGCACATGCCTTTAATCCCAGCACTTGGGAGGCAGAAGCAGGCAGATTTCTGAGTTCAAGGCCAGCCTGGTCTACAGAGTGAGTTCCAGGACAGTTAGGGCTATAAAGAGAAACCCTGTCTTGCAAAACAAAACAAAACAAAACAAAACAAAACAAAACAAAGGCCAGGCCTGACAGCACAAGCCAGCAACTCTGCTCTTATCCTGAGGCAGGATGACTGTAAGTTCAAGGCCTGTGAGGTCTACATAGGGAGCTCTAGATGGCTTATTCACTTATAAGATAAAGAGTCCAATGGAGTTGCAATTTCACTCACTGATAGAGAGCTAAGCATGCATGGGGCCTGAGATTCAATCCTCAATATTAAGAGGAAAACCAAAAACTGAACAAAAAAGCTTTTAAGATATTCTAACAACTTTGGGACTTGGAGAAAAAGTATGCATTAAGCTGTGGGTTTAATCCCCAGCACCTACACAGACTCAGCATGGTGATAGTCACCTATCATGCCAGTATTCACAGGTGGAGGCAGAAACACCAGAAATCCGAGGCAATCTTCATCCTACGTGATGTACCTGAGACCAGCCTGGACTAATGAGACCTTGTCCCCAAACACACATGCACCACTTCTGGATCCAGTTTTAAAGGTCTCAACACAGGACACATCAAATACTAACCAATTTTATTACAGAATCCATCCTAACATTTTAACCTTTTATACATGTAAAAGCAGCATGCTCCAGTTGTCAAATTTAACTTTCACAGTGTTTGTCATATCTCCTCTAAAAAATGATTACTGGGGGTAGTGTTGCATATCATCTGGCCTGTGTGAGATCCCAGTCTGATCCCTGGTATGGTAACACATGTCAGGAGGGCTGAGCCCTGCTGACAGTGCAAGTACACCTTTCCAATAAACTTATTACAAAACCTATTGCCTCTAGTGTTGTGGTATGTGTAATGTGCTCTGTGCTCAGGCAGACAGAAGTTAGGACTCACCCTACATGCCCTATGTGAGAGTATGTGTGAGTATGAGGGTTGCATGAGAAGCAACCCTCAAGGTTGAGCAGACAAGGGCTGTCTGTCCTATGTAGGATGATGGACATCCTCATTTAGATATGTTAGTACGTAAACTGAAATTCCAAGTTATACTACAGAAAAAAATTTAAAAGCAAAATAAAAGGATCTTTAGAAAGTTTCAAATTAATATATTTTCAAATTATAGATTAGGACTGATCAGATGACTCAGCTGGTAAAAGTGCTTGCAGAACAAGCCTGACAAGCTAGGTTCAAGCCCCAGAATGCAAAGATGGAAGCGAAGACAAACTTGCAAGTTATTCTCTGGCCTCCACATATGGCATGTGCCTCCCTGTCCATGCGTGTGCACGTGCTCTCTCCCCTAATAATAAATAAGATTTAAAGAGTCGGCTTAGCTGTGGTGATGGGCTCTACTCTGCACCTAAGCTAGCTTCTCTACTGCCTTCTGGTTCCCAACAACTGTAGTTTCCATTTTACACATAAAAATACAGCCTAAAAAGCCCAAACTTTTAAAATAGTCATTTTTCCAAAGAGATATTTGAATTTCTTTATAAAAAAGCTTGTAGCAGTGGCTCAGAAGATAAGGTACAAGTTCCAGAACACACGTAGTGGAAGTAGACAGCCTGCTCTGTCGGGCCTCCAATGATGTGCTGTGGCAGTGGCACGTGCACAAGATGAACATGCATTTTAAAAAGAACCAAAGAAATCTCTTGCATGAAAATAGCCACTTTATTCAAACACCACAGTATCTATTACAAATTAAAACAGACTGTCCTTACCTTTACCAACTTCCCACTGATCTCAGGCATATCTCCCATTTTGCGATTATCCAGCATCCGAATTTCATAAGACTGGCCTAATTTAAAAAAATTATGTATCAAAACCAATCCATGTAAAGAACACTACTCCACTCTACATAATTCAACTGTCCCTTACAATAAATACACAACTACATGACATTAATTTGTCAGTGTTAGCCCTAGAAGAAAATTCAAGTTTATCTTTTTCTTCAAATCACAGCAGTCTGTTCTAATCACCCATGGGGTTGTCTCTCAGTCTATTTTCACCTTCCCTTCTACTCAACTTCTACTGAGATCAAGTTTCTGCTTTTCTGAAGTATTAATTTATACCATAAAAGTTACCTTTTAAGTTATAATTTCTGGGATTTTAAATATGGTCAGAGCTGCACAGCTATCACTCCCTCTAATTTTAGAGCATCTTCATCATCTTACACACAAAGCCACACCCAGGAGGATTACTTCCTATGCTCTCCTACGCCCCCTGAGCCCCTAGACAATCACTAACCCACTTCTGTCTCTTAGGGACTTAACTACTAGAGACATTTGTGTAAACAAAAACATAATATGTGAGGTTTTGGAGCCTGGGTTCTTTCATTTAAATGTAACAGTTTTCTATTTTATTGCCAGAAAATATTCTATGGCATACATAGACCAAATTGTGTTCATCCACTCATCAAGTGATGTATATTTTGTTTTGTTTCCAATCTAGGAATAACAAATGATGGTACTACAAACACAGACAAACCACTTTTTTGTATAGACCAAGACCAATTTTAATCTGGAAGTCTCTCTCTGTGTTATTGAATACAAGCCACATTTGCCCAGTGCTTCATTTGTATACACAACCCCCACACACCCACACACACTTTATACACATTGGTCTAATTTAGAAAATGAGGAATAAGCTGCTACAAAAAAAAAAAAAAAAAAAAAAAAAAAAATTAACCATGAGAAGCTGGAGACATAGCTCAGTGTCACAGGGCACTTACTGCTTTTCCAAAGGACATGAGTTTGATCCCCTGTCCCTGAATCAGGTGCTTACAATCTCCTATAATGTTAGCCCAAGGGGCAACACTCACACCCACACTGCCTACCCCAACAAAGAAACACACATATACATTAAATGTACACAAAATTAAGAAGAAATACTACTTCTGGGTTGTTATTAACAAAAATGACAATGTCATTTGGTATAAACTGGTGATTGTTCTGTAGTACTTGTAGAGCTGGAGAGTTAACTACCTACACCCTATCAATCTTGGGGCAAACTCTAGATCAGCACTTCTAAACCTATAGGTCGAGACCCCCATAGGGGTCTCCTATCAGATATTTACATTATGATTCATAACAGTGGCAAATTGACAGTTATGAAGTAGCAACAAAATAACTTTATAAGTTGGGGATCACAACATGAGGAACTATACTAAAGGGTTGCAGCTTTAGGAAGGTTGAGAACCAGAGATAATACTTATCAGCAAAAGGTTATCAAAACATAGTCAAATTACTTGAAAACTAGTAGAAACAAAAACCAGTAGGCATAATACATTACTAAAAAATATTCTTAAGTTTGTCCATCATATTGAAAGAATAATAAAAGCATTTATGACAGGAGCAGCTTTAGAGCTTTAAACTAAGGCATAGACTGCAATGTAACAGTGAATCTTAATTTTGAAAATTAACATTTTTTAAAAAGCATGAATGCAGTTTTGAAAAATATACCAGCATACACTTAAAGTTACACCAAATTTTACAAGAACTTTGTGTTAGTTATCCAATTAATCATAATGTTTAACTAAAAGACAACACCCTAGTAGATGAAGAAAGACTGAGAACTTCAGGCCAGCCTAAGGTACATACTGAAGCACTGTCTTGAAAAAGTCAAGTGGACTAGGAATGACTTCATACAATGGTAAACTGCAAATATTCCTTTAGAAAGCAACCTGTGTGCACCTCTCAATATGTTAAATTCCAAACCTTTGGGTTCTGGAATTTTAACAAAAATACAAGAAAAGGACTATTTTAAGGACTATTTACTTGTATTTTTGTCCAAGGGCTGTCTGTCCAATACTCAAGAAGTACTCACAAAGGTGGGTGTGGTGGTGCTTGCCTTTAATCCAAGCACTATGGAAGCAGAGGCAGGTGAATCTCTGAGTTTGAGGCCAGCCTGGTCTACAGACTGAGTTCCAGGAAAGCCAGGGCTATACAGAGAAACCCTGTGTTGGGAAGGTTGCGGATGTGTGTGTGTGTTGACCCAAAGGAGAAAGTCAACTTCCTTGAAATAAATGCAGACCACTGTTCATCTCAGTTTGAATTGGCAGGGCTACAAGACATATTTCCATTAGCAGAGTTTAGAAGCACAGGTCTCTCCCTGGAGACATTGTTTTCTGCTTTTAGATGTAAACTTCCAGAGGAGAGCTGAGAACTGCTCCAGAGTACTGATCAAGAACAGCTGCCAGCATCAGACACGGTGAAGACTGCAAGGAGCAGGCCCACAGCAGATCAAGACTTAAAAGGATTAAGTCAGAGACCATGGGGCATCCATATTGATAAGTTAGTTTAAAATTTGGAGCTACAAGGAGAGATTGGGCTGGACAGGCTACAGAGGGCTTTTCTGGCTGCAGTTGTTAGGTGAGGCCATTTGAACACTCAAGGAGCAAACACAAAAGCAGAGGGCGTAACCTCTTAGAGTCACCCAAGGAAAGCAGTGAGAGGCCGAGAACTCATTTGGTTCATGGACAAAGGGAAACTTGTCGCATTGGGATTACTCATGATTCTCAGGAACTTGAAACCCACATGACTGACAGAGTAAGAGCAAGGCAAGCCCTGGCACCCCAGCTTTCTTTGCTTGATGTTTTGTGGTCCACCTAAGGAACTATGAAGCTGACAGCTGAATGCCTTCCCACAGACAGATCAAGAGTTGCTGCTCTTGGACAAAAACTCTGTTTATTCTCCCAAACCAGCAGTGGGCTTTTAAAGGGTTGGTGAACTGGACATGGTATTATGTACCTGTAATTCCAGGCTGAGGCAGGAGTTCTAGCACAGCCTATTTTAAATTCCAAGGTAGGGAATACAGTTCACCCCAGCAATCCCTCCCATTCTATGCTGGGATTAAAGGCATGTGCTGCCCAGCATGGCTGAGTAGTAAGTGTTTTTAAGGCTGGAAATCTGAGCATGTGGGAGGCAGAGGCAGGAGATCTCTAAATTTGAGGCCAGCCTGGTCCACACAGTGAATTCCAGGACAGTCAGAACCATACAACTGAGGCCTTATGTCACGGGGGTCAGCTGGGGTCAGGGTGAGCTGAAGGGTGGAGGGACAGCAAGTGTTCTTAACCGCTGTGCTACCTATGCTCTAGCCTCTCCTTTCTATAGCACTGACTTTTAATAACAAGAAGAAAAACTAACGGAAATCTACCTTAGAATAAAACAAAAGTAATTTAAAACTTCATTTTTTTCTAAAGTATACAATATTTTAATAGAAATTTAAGTCAACAAATGTGTTACTAGATCCTAGAGCATAAGCTCTATTTACAAAGTAGTTAATATTGGTTAATTACCATTCATAGCAGAATGTTTTCCGACTAGAATTCAACTCTAAATGAACAGTATTGTGAGAGAAAGTAGGAGAAAGGTTTTTTGCTTACAGAGTGAGGTGATGCCCCAGTGGCTACAGGGAGCTAAGCCACAGCGCAGTAAGGCAGAGCAGGTCTCACATACATCCCCTTCCAAAGGCTTAGCCTCTGGCAAAGAGTAATCTACTCAGTCAGACCCTGCTCAAAGGAGAACCAGTTACTCCAGATTGGACTACTTTCCTAACTCTGCATACAAATGGCTCCTCAGACATAACCAAGCAAATACACAGTTGCAGATCTTAAACTCTACTACTCCTATAGTTTGAACACAACACCCCTCCCAGCCAGCTAAGAATTCTTCTTCA
This sequence comes from Mastomys coucha, assembly GCF_008632895.1. Taxonomy (NCBI): domain Eukaryota; kingdom Metazoa; phylum Chordata; class Mammalia; order Rodentia; family Muridae; genus Mastomys; species Mastomys coucha. Next base: position 107,898,616 of record NW_022196906.1, on the reverse strand, counting down.
ACTTCTGCTACCTAAATTACCTTCAGTTTCCTCTTTCTTGTTCTTCGTGTTACCCAATGGTGCAGTTCTGATGAGTGTCTCTGAGAGACAGGGGAAGAATGAGCCTAAGGGAAGTACTAGCAGATAGTGAGCAACAGCATTAGCTCTGGAATACCTGCCAGCTCTGCTCTGAACCTACCCATCAACAGGGAGCTAAGAAGCAAAGCTGAGCCGTGGGGCATATACATGAGGCAGTGCCTGACCCCCAACACAGACAGAAGTCAAGGAAAGTGTACTTATTTTCCCAAATATTCAATGTAATAATAATGATGATGATGATGATGATGATGATAAGAATAGCGAACTCTGAGCCACATGGTGGCACAATTTTAATCCCAACAACTGAGGGAGAGGCAGGCACATCTCTTTGAGTTCAAGGCCGGCTGGGTCTGCACAGGGAGTTCCAAGGATAGTCAGGGATATTCAGTGTGGTGGTTTGAATACAAATGGTCCTATAGACTCTTGTGTTTGAATGTTTGGCCCATAGGGAGTGGCACTATTAAGAGGTGTGGCCTTGTTGAAGAAGGTGTGGCTTTGCTGAAGGAAGCATGCCATTGTAAAGACAGGTGCTGAGGTTCCACATGCTCAAGCTAGGCCTAGTGTGGCAATCTCCTTCTGCTGCCTGTGGATCAAGATGCAGAACTCTCAGCTCCTTCTCCAACATCATGCCTGCCTTCACTCTGCCATGTTTTCACCATCACAATAATGAACTGAAGGTCTAAAACTGTAAGGTAGCCCCAACTAAATGTTTTCCTTTATAAGAGTCACCATGAGAGGGCTGGAGAGATGGCTTAGAGAATAAGAGTTAAGAGGACTGTTTGTTCTTCCAGAGGTCCTAAGTTTAATTCCCAGCAATTACATGGTGGCTCACAACCATCCATAATGAGATCTGATGCCCTCTTCTGGACCAGTAGGCACACATGCAAGCAGAATGCTGTATACATAATAAATACATCTTTAAAAAAAAAAAAAAGAATTGTCATGATTATGGTGTCTCTTCATGGCAATAGAAAACCTAACTAAGACATACAGTGAGACACTATTTCAAAAGGTGGATGGGGACAGGGATTAGGGGGCTGGGGGAGGCAATGTGGTCCCCAAGATAGCAGCAGCCTCACCTAAATTTAACCTCTAACCTCAGTACTCGGCAGGTGGACCTCTGTGAGCTCCAGGTCAGTCAGAGACCTTGTCTCAAAAGAGAAGAGAGGAAAGAAGGAGAGGAGAGAGGAAAAAGAAAAAAGCAAAGTTCTTGGGTTCTGCCCTAAACCTACTAGGAACTGGGATCTCACTCTCAGCCTCTTGCAACTCTGAAAGCATTGCACTGTGTGGGAGCACAAGTACCTGGCTGGGCAGCGCTTCCCCTTGGAACAAGGGCCTGTTCCAGAAAACTCTTAGTGGGTCTGCTAAGGGGTCAGCACTTGCCTTACCCACCTAGAGCCCAAGCACCTCAAAAACAAACAAAATACCTCTTTCTAAAGTAGCTAAGAATTAACCATGTCTTTTGTCAGTGCCTAAGCAACTCTTACTATAGTCAGCCAACAGAATAAAAAAGGTTAAGATGAATATCCTTGCCCCAGTGGTTACTTCTGAAATTTTTAAGTCCTAAAAAAATTACTAAATAAAATCATTTGAAAATTAAATCTCCCATAAATGAACCCCAAATAGCTTCCATATATTAAAAAAAAAAAATGAGGCAACCACACATGCCTCAGACAGGACTACTGTCTTTAAGATAAGCTCCTTATTAAGGGAAATTACAAGTCATTCTTCTACTTTTTTTTTTTGGAGACAGGGTCTCACTTTGTAGCTTTGGAACTCACTGTGTAGACCCGAGTGACCTTAGACGCAGAGGTCTGCCTGCCTCTGCCTTCTAAGTGCTAGGCTTAAAATCATGAGCCAAAGGCCCAGGTCCCTTCTACATTTGGTAATATTAACCATAAATATAAAGACTAAAACCTATTGTTAAATGAATAAAGAGTCCATTTAATGACAGGAAAAGAACTACAAACTACATAAAAGGGCGGTTCATGGATAACACTGTTGGCACAAAGAAAATGTTCTACAGTGTTTGCTTAGCTTGGACAATTTAAGAACTTCACTTTTAATTATCAATAGCACTGTAGGTTACAATATCAAAACATTACTTTAAGATTTCTGTAGAGCTTTACATGTCAATATACGGCAAACCATACTAACCTTGGTTCAAGTAAGTAAGCGTCTCATCGTGCAGTTTCACGGCTGGCGAAGTTGCAGCACACATTACATACTGGAAGGGGGGGTGCTTGGCCTCATCTTCCAAGGAAAGGCTGGAATCTTCTTGCTTAAAAATGGGCAATGCCAACACATCACTGAAAAACAGAACAGTAAAACTGACCTTTCTTTGTGTTTTAGATATTTGAAAACATAAACATAACTCAGGGGTTATTATTACCAGCCATCCAATGCTCAAGATTGAACCTAAAACTGTGCATGTGCTAGGAAGTCAATTATTACACTTAAAATTTAATGTAAGAAATATTTTATAGAACAAAACAACTATTAATGCTAATCTGGTTCATCTAAAAGATACTATTTAAGTCATCCATCTCACTAATGAAAGTACATGAGAAACATGGTCAAGTAAGAGCACGTAGCATGGGACTTAGTGGAGAACACCTGCTAACATGCCAGGCTCTAGGCTTAAACCCCAACACCACAACAAACAACAACAAAAAACATCTGGAATTTTTTTTCTTTTAAAATCTGTAAACTGGCCAAGCATAGTGGTATAGGTCTTTAATCTCAGCCCCAGGAGGCAGAGGCAAGTGGATCTCTATGAGTTCAAGGCCAGACTTGCAAGATTTACACACTAAGACCCTCTCAAAATAAATAAGTAAAAATAAAATAATAAACTCTGGCTAGGGATATAGCTCAGTTGGTAGAGTTTGAGCTGCATGAGACCTTGTTCCAATCAAATAAAAAATAAAACAAAACCAAATTATGCAGATTACCTTCCTTTAAAGAAGAAAAAGTAAATTTAGAGTGCATAGCTATCTGTTTTAAAAGGTGGCAACTAAGACTGCTGCCAAAAACACAAAAACAAAACAAAACCAACCAAACAAACAAACAAAAACAGTCATGCCAGCATGATGGAGCCACAAAGAAGTACCAATAAAATGATGCTCGACAAAGCTCCCCACTGAGGCCAGCTGCAGCTGAGAAGGGTTTCTTGTGTCGTCTCACAAGCAAAAATGACTCACAAGCAAACTGGCAGTACGAACAGCAGCTACTTTTCTACCAGGAGTGACCTGCATCCAGGGGTTCTGGGACTGTCTACACCTGTCAGAATTGTGGTTGAACATACCTGGGCATGGTTAACTTTCTCTGTTGGTGTTTAGCTGCTTCACTGAATATCAATACTCATTGTTTAACAGTGTATGATTCTATTATTTTTGGCATACTGATAACAGTCACGCAACCATTACTAGTGTTTAATTCCAGAACATTTTCCTCCTTAAGAAGAAATCTCATGGGCTGGAGAGATGGCTCAGTGGATAAGAGCGCTGATTGCTCTTCCTAAGGTCCTGAGTTCAAATCCCAGCAACCACATGGTGGCTCACAACCATCCATAATGAGATCTGATGCCCTCTTCTGGTGTGTCTGAAGACAGCTACAGTGTACTTATGCATAGTAAATAAATAAACCTTTTAAAAAAAAAAAAAGAAGAAATCTCTTATTATTGTAATATCAGCTCTTGGGAGAATAACAGTTTGATGCCAGCCTATATTATACTGTGAGATCTTCAAAAACAAAACAACCCCCTCCCCCGAAACAGCTAGGCATGGTGGCACATGCCTTTAATCTTAGCACTTGGAAGACAGACTCAGGTGGATCTCTGTGAGTCTGAGGCCAGCCTGGTCTACAAAGCAAGTTTCAGGACAGCCAGAGAAACTCTGTCTCAAAAAAACAGACCAAACCAACTCGAACTGAACCAACCTAACCCAACGACCCAATCACCTACCTACCAACCTCTAACCAACAAAGAGGGCAAGAATGCAACTTAGCTGATAGGATGTTCAACTACCTCAAGTGTAGCCCTGGGTTTGATCCCTGGCACCACTCAAAGCAGATGTGGTGGCTCTGCTTGTAATCCCAGAAGTTCAAAGTCAACCTTACTACAGAGCCAGTTTAAGCTACAAGAGGCCCTGCCCCCATATCCAACTGTAGTGACTCACTGTCCTGCCTCCTCCCCTACCCATCACTGGTCTCTACTAATTTGCTGATTCTAAACAGTTAATGCAAATGAAGTTATATATTGTCTCCTGTGATGGGCCTGTTGCACCTTGCATCTTGTCAGGTCTCCCTGTAGTTCAGCATAAATCACAACTTCTCTCCTTAGTACAACCTTACTACACTACATGGACACAGCACATTCTGCATCTGTTCTGAGGACATGGGGCTTCTTCTCTGTTGAACAGTGATGGAAACATGCTTATGTTTCTGTGTAGACATGACTCAGCTCCCTGAATATGAGCCTCGGCAGAGTCGTGGACCACATGGTCCAACAGCTTTCCAGAGCAGATAGAACATGTGCCCACATTAACACAGGGAGGATTTAAAAAACATTTAGTTATTTTTATGTTATGTGTATGAGTATTTTTGCCTGCATGTATGTGAGTATGTGTACCACATGCATGTTTGGTGCCCATGGAAGCCAGAAGAGGGCATTAGATCCCCTGGAACTGGAGTTGTGAGTTACCATGTGTGTCATGAGTGCTGGGAACAGAATATGAGCAGCAAGTGCTCTCTCCAGCTCCCTTGTAGTATTTTTTGTTTGTCTGACACAGGTTGTCATTTAGCTCAGGCCAGTTTCAAACTCACTATGTAGCCATAGAATTAACATGAACTCTTGATTCTCCTCCTACCTCTAACCTCCCAAGTTCTGGGATTACAGGCATGGACTACCATGACTTATGATACTAAATGTTTCTTAAACTTGACTTGATTAAAAATAAAATGTGGGGCATGGTGGCACACACTTTTAATCTAAGCACTCCACAGGCTAAGGCAGGCAGATCCATTCCTGTGAGTTATAGGCCAGCTTGGTCTACATAGTTCCAGGCCAGCCAGGCTATATCATAAGACCTTGTCTCAAAA
>NW_022196906.1:107875095-107893373 GCF_008632895.1 Mastomys coucha | reverse complement strand
AAAAAAAAGAAAAGAAAAGAAAAAAAGAAAAAAAAGGTGTGTGTGTGGCGGGGAGCTCTGTGGCTCAATAGTAGAACACTTGCCTAGCATATATAAAGCCCTAGGTTCAATCCCTGGTTAAAAAAAAAAAGAGAGAGAGCAAAGCTAGTGATCCAGCACTGAGGCACAATCACCCCAAGTCTGAGGATGGTCTGGGCAGCGAGACAACTTATCCCAAGAGAAATAGAGGGGTTGCAGAGATGCTCAGTAGGTTAGGACTTCTTACTCTTAGGTAGGCCCTGGATTTGGTTCCCAGCATCCACATAGCAACTGATAGCTGTTTATAACTCTTTGACTCACCCACTCTCTCTCTCTCTCTCTCTCTCTCTCTCTCTCTCTCTCTCTCTCTCTCTCTCTCTCTCTCTCACACACACACACACACACACACACACACAGAAAATGTTTTTTTAAAAATTAAAGAAGAAAAAGATGAAGAATTTCTAATAAGCACAGCAAAGGTCAGAAATTAAGATTCTTATTCTCTAAACCCTCCATCAGCTTGCTCTCAAACAATGTGCTCCGGTCATTTTCAGAACCATTTGCTGGCTCTGCTCTTTTACAGAATGTCCAAATTCAGGTATTAGCAACAGACTTCCATACACTCCCCCTGCTAATACAGACATTGAGAAATCTGTGCCCTCCCTAGCATAACCATACCCAAAGCTGTTTCTTCACTGTCATCTAACTCAAAGGAGCCAAAACATTCCCTAAGTCAATAAAGCACTTATAAATAAATAAATAACTATAAAAATAAATAAATAAATATAAATATATATAAATATAAATAAAGTGCTCAGTGGTCTTTGTAACCCCAGAAATGGAATCTTTTGAATATTAGAGACAGACTTTTTAAAAATTATTTTTAATGTGTATGGTATTTTGTCTGCATGTACATGTCTGGTGCCCACAGAGGCCAAAAGAGGACATCCCATCCCCTGAAGTCAACTTCCAGATGGCTGTGAGCACCAAGTGAGTTCTAGAAATGGAGCCTGGGTCCTCTGGAAGAGCAGTCAGTACTTTTAACCCCTGTCATCTCTCCAGGCCAGCACAGATGGTTTTTAAAACTGACACATAAGATAATACATATGTATGGGCATCACATGATACTTCAAACAAGTGGGACATGAGTGAAGCAGACATGGATGCTACAGTGAACCTGATCATACAGTGCATCTACTGCATAGCCTCAAAATGCAGAAAACCAGATAAAACTCTTGATAAGAAAGGCTGAACTATAGCTGAACTGTTAGCACTGAAGCTGGGACTTTAAAACCATAACAAAGCTGAACACAGTGGTGCATGCCTGCTATCTCCTAGCAGAATCAGGTCAGGATTTCAAAGTGTGGAGATGAAAACGGGCTTGGGCTACAGGAGATTGTCTCACAAAACAAACAAATATGCCAAGTGTGGTGGAGTAGACCTGTAACCCAGCAGTAGAGGTATCAGGAATTCAAGGCCAGTCTTGGCTACATAGTGAGTTTGAGTTCCACCTGAGCTGTATAAAATCTTGTCTCAAAAAAAAAAAAAAGAAAAAGAAAAAACAGACAGACAAACAAAAGCTTACAACAGACCTGATAAGATGACTATGACCAGCAGTACATGCTGTTTTCCAGGAGGATGGCTGGGCCCTGCATGCACCTGGGCACTGTGTCCCCTTTCATAGCTTTGAACATGACTATAGTTAGCAATTCATTAGTTTTCAAAAACAAGTTAAAATTTGATATCTTCTTAATGAGAGCATAACAAATAAGTAATGGAGACATATTTGGAAGGTGAAATTCTAAAGAATTCAGAAGACCAAAAGGTTGGCTAATAACTCATCCAGGAAAGGTGCTGCCACATAAAGCCTGGTGACCAGCTCCATTCCCCAGGACCCACATGGTGAAAGGACAGGGCCAACTCCAATAAACTGTCTTCTGACAATCACATGTGTGCTATGGCATATGTATACATGCATTCACATGTATAATAATAAATAAGGTGTAATACTTTTTAATTTAAAAGGAGCCAGGATAAAGGGAAGCAAGTTCCTGCAAGGATACCTGTCACATTAGTTTCTCCAGATGGTACAGGAAACTGCTAAATGCAGACTTAAGGTGGCCCTAACCATGTAGGAAGGCCTTCCAGGAGTTTGACAAGCTAATGAAAAACCATAGGCATCAAATTATTCCAGGTAATTCCACAATGCCAAGACACAAAAATAACTGAGCATAAAAGACAAACAAGACTCTAGGAATAAGAACCCAAAGCAAAAACAACAGATGGCTAACACCCAGTCAGACTCCATCTGCAGTGCCCGGCTCTTCTGTCTCTGCTTCAGAGGACAGAGGCCTCACAACAGCTTGTAAGAGACATCTTGCTAGCTGGAATCTTGTTGGTTTGAGTCAAAGAGAAGCACTTGTGGGAGATTTCAGATTGAGACAGGGACAGGGAGGTGCAAGGCAGGCAACACTTAGGCTTCAGAGCCAGCAGGAGCTTAAGGCACCGCAGCCTCTTCCCCAGCCCTCTCACCACCTGTGCCACAAACACCTCAGTGGTTCCCATTCTCCTAACTGGATACAGAAATGATTCTGATTTCAAACACTAGAACTATTAAACCCAAATTATTAAATTACGCTTACCTAGCTTGAAGAAATAAATCACAGGTCTAGGAAAGTCTGCAGGGAAGAGATTTTTAAGAATACCAAACCCAAAAGGGCAACACACAGAATTCCCAGAACAGGAAATGAAGATGACCCAAATGGCAACTCCAACTTAGTAACTGGAGACTTAGGAAAAGGGAATGGAGAACGGAGAAAAAGAAGTTATCCAGAAGATGTCAGAGAGAGAGGGAAATGGGAAATGTAAAGAATAAAAAGATTGCAGTTTTTTTTTTTGAGTGAGGTTGAAACATTCACCACGTAACTCTGGCTGTCCTGGAACTCACTCTGTAGATCAGCCAACCTCTGCCTCTGAGTGCTGGACTAAATAGCAAGATAGCGCATTACCGTAACTCAGTGTTCTAGAAGCAGCAAGAGTGCTGCAGCTGGGGCAACATCTCAAGGGGCCAAGTCTAAGCAGATTCCAAACTTGACAACTGTCCCAATTCACTGACTCAAGAAGCCCAAGTGACCACACCAGGACAAACACAAAGTCACCCACAACCAAGCACACCTCAAGCAGCCCATCAGTTCTCAGTACGTGCAGAGTTGCTCTGCTCATTCAACAGCAAGTAAGGGATTCGGCAGGACACAGAGGAAGCACACTGAAGCTGGAAAGCCGTCTAGGAAAGCAGTGGGGATGGGGAGAGGCAGAGCAGTGTAAGAGGTCAGTCACTGAGCAGCTTGAAGCTAAGACTCTGAGACTCAGCCAGGACCCCATGACTCAATCACAACTAAAATAATCTGAATTTTCTCATGTGCCTGAAATAAATTACAGGAGCAACATTCCCATTGAAAAGGAGCTAAAAGCTCAGACCCAGAATTCTTTCTAAGTGAACTTCACAAAACTTTTTTCTGTCTTGAGAGACAATTTCATATAGCTCAGGATAGCCTCGAATTCACTTAAGTAGCCGAGAATGATCCTAAACTGCCTCCACTCCTAAGTACTACTAGGATTCAGGTGTGTGCCATGATGACTGGCTTAAACCTTTGAATAAATAGTTAAATCCCAGCCCCACACAGGCTAGAGAATGAAATTCTAAGAAAAACAAACAAGGGCCAGTGAAATTGCTCATCTGCAGAGGCACTTGTGGACAAGCTGGGAGCCACAAGGTAGAAGGAAAGGACGGACGCCTGAAAGGTGTCCTGATGTCCACATGTGTGCTGTGGCAAGTACACCCCCACACACACACTCATCACACCCACCACACCCCCATACACATCACACACACACCCCCCACACCCTCAAATCCCCACACCCCCCCCCAAACACACTTTCTAATAAAATGTGCTAAAGAGGACCAGAGAGGATGGTTCGCTGTTAAGAATTTTGTTGTTCTTAAAGAGGCCCTGAGTTTGGTTCCCAGCATCCATATGGTGGTGGTACACAGTCATCCATAACCCCAGTTGCAGGAAATCTGACACCTTCAAGCCTCCGTGGGTACCAAGTACAAACTTGGTGCACAGATATACATGCAGGCAAACATATATAAAATAAACCTTTTAAAACATTTAAAAAAAACATTTAAAAAAAGCTAAAAGCTAATCTCTAAGAACAAAATCAAACAATTAATGAATACTTAGAAGCATTCTCTTTAAAGTCAGTAAGATAACTAAAGGTTCCAGCCTTTGGAGTCTTTAGTCACCATTTCACTGAATCCCTAGACATCTCACAGAGAGAAAGAGATAGAAGTTCTAACCATGTCATGTGCCTCTACTCAAGGACTACACAAGTTTAAGGCCAGCCTGAGCTACATAGTGAATTTGAGGCCAGCATGGGCTATGGCATGAACAATAAGGAAACCTCACTCAAAAAAACAACACAACACAAAACAAGACAAGGAAAACATGATTCTCAGTCCACTTTCCTCCTGTTGAGATCCTTCTATGTGAAGACTGCTCCATTACTGTCAGTAGGAAGTTTAAGAAGGTAATGGAAAGACAGAGGCCAACCCTAGTCTGGATCTGCAAACCCCAGCTGTCCCTCTTTTGAGTGACACACTGCAGGCTACTCAACTTCTTTGGGCTCTAATAAGTGGTGATGTTGAGGAAAAGATCGTACAAGTGTGTTAGACTGAAACAGACATCACTTTACCCTGAAAACATATGATTACACAGACCTGGATGTAAAACAGAAACGTTCTCAAAATTAACACAGTAAAGAATGAAAAGGTGACTCAGCAGGTGAAGGGCTTGCTGCCAGGCCTAACAACTTGAGTTCCAATCCTGACACATCTGGTAGAGAGAACCCACTCCCAAAAGCTATTTTCTGACCTTTACACCAAGCATGCCCTGGGGTATGCACACTCACAGTAAATACGTTTAACATCAAAAATTAAAAATTTAACAAAGTAAGCCCATCATCATTCAAGGCAAAAGCAGACAATATGTTGGAGTAATAAAGTTTGGGCCCCACCACCAGGGCTGACAGCTATATTAAAGAATACAATTCCTTGATACTGTGGAACTTAAAAGTGTCAAAATGTAACAGTCCACAGCAGCACATGCCTATAACCCAGAACATGCCTGTAACCTAGTACTCTGAAGCAGGAGGATAGAAATTTCCAGTCAAAAGGGCTACATAAAAAGACTTTGCTTCAAAACAACAGAACAAAGCCAAAGCCAAACCAGGATGAGGAAACGCGATGGTTTTAGAGTCTCGGCCAGAGGAGCTTTAGGAGACTCCTCACTAGGCTGCTCAGTGGAGAAAGGCATTTGCTGCCAATGGGCAGGACCTACCTGTGTGGTGGTAAGGAGACAAATGAAGATAGCAAGTTGTCGTTCTCTGACCTCCACCCTAGAGCTGTGACTCATGCCCACACTCACAATGAATAAATAGTTTTAAAATGTTATTTATGTTAGCAGGGCTGTGGTGGTGCAAGCTTTAATCCCAGTAACTGGGAAGCAGAAGCAGGCAGATCACCGCAGGTTTGAGTCTGGTCTGGTCTACAGAGCAAGTTCCAGGACAGCTAGAGCTACATTAAACAAACAAACAAAAAACAAAACAAACAAGCAAAAACTTATTCATGTGTATGGATGTTTTACCTTCATGTCTGTCTGTGTGTATACCACATGCATGCATGCCTGGTGCCCGAGGAGGCCAGAAGAGGGCTCTGAGACTGGAGTTAAAGACTGCATGCAAGTGCTTAGAATTGAACCCAAGTCCTCTGGAAGGGCAGCCAGTGAGTGCTCTTAACCACTGAGCCATCTCTCCAACTTAGTAAGCTTTTTAAAAAGTAAACTACTGGGGCTGGCGAGATGGCTCAGCGGGTAAGAGCACTGACTGCTCTTCCGAAGGTCCTGAGTTCGGATCCCAGCAACCACATGGTGGCTCACAACCACCCACAATGAGATCAGACGCCCTCTTCTGGTGTGTCTGACGACAGCTGCAGAAAATTACGAAAGAGCGAGCGGGGCCGGAGCCAGCCTGAGCAGAGGTCCTGAGATCAACAGCAGCCACACACATGATCGAACACAGTCATCTGTACAGCTACAGTGTACTCATACACATAAAAATGAAATAAAATAATTCTTTAAAAAAAAAAAAAGTAAACTACCACTTGTCTAATGTTGATAATTTCAAAGAAGAATATCCACAACTATCTGAAAAGGCTACCTATACAAACTTGCTTTTTCCAAGCACTTACCTTTGTGAGGCTGATTTTATTTGTATCAGATAAGCAAATCCAAAGGAAAAAGTTAAGTTTCACAAAATAAGAAATAAAAAAAAAACTTCGCTCTTATGGCTAAAGTTTTTTTCCTCTTGTGAAATACTTTTTAGTTTTAAAAAAACATAAGAAAAATGATTTGGGGGGCTGGTGAGATGGCTCAGCAGGTAAGAGCACTGACTGCTCTTCCAAAGGTCCCGAGTTCAGATCCCAGCAACCACATGGTGGCTCACAACCACCCATAAGGAGATCTGACGCCCTTTTCGGGTCCGTCTGAAGACAGCTACAGTGTATTACAGTAGGGGTTGGAGCCAGCCGGCCGTCCTGAGTTCAATTCCCAGCAGCCACATGATGGCTCACAGGCGTCTGTACAGCTACAGTGTACTCATACACATAAAATATGTAGCCCAGAAGAGCCTTAGTAGTCTGATGTTTCTACCTACATGAGATGTAACACTGAGCCCAGTTTTAGGTAGTGCTGGGGATTGAACTCAGGGCTTCATGCATCTAGTCAAGGACTCTATCAATTCAGCTACACCTGCAGCTTAGATATTATAATAAAAAGATTATGATTTATGTATGACTTGGTTCATTTCAAAGGTAATCTGAACAAGTTAGGTGGTACCGGCAAAATGAGAACCAGACTCCTTCCCACAGAAAAAGAAAAGCAAAGGGAATATCAGAAAGTGGCCTGAACACCATTCCAACACCACCAGCCTAAACTATTGAATGAAACATGTATAATGCCATACATAAGAAAAGCAATGCTCCAATTCTTTGAAGTTACTGTCCACAAAAGCTAAAGAAAGTACCCCTAGCCAGGCGGTGGTTGTGCATGCCTTTAATCCCAGCACTTCGGAGGCAGAGACAGGCGGATTTCTGAGTTCCAGGCCAGCCTGGTCTACAGAGTGAGTTCCAGGACAGCCAGGGCTATACAGAGAAACCCTGTCTCGAACAACCAAAAAAAAAAAAAAAAAAACAGAAAGTACCCCTAAAACATGAGTTTTAAGAATAGAAATTGCGCCGGGCAGTGGTTGCACACGCCTTTAGTCCTAGCACTTGGGCAGGCGGATTTCCGAGTTCGAGGCCAGCCTAGTCTACAGAGTGAGTACCAGCACAGCCGGGGCTACGGAGAGAAACCCTGTCTCGAAAAACCAAAAAAGAATAGAAATTGCAGTATTTGGAAGGCAGAAGCAGATCTCAAGTTTGAGGCCAGCCTCGGCTATACTGTAAACTTGAAGACAGCCTAAAAAGTCTAAAAAAGTCACCAAGGCAGAAGATACGGCTCAACTGGTAACGGGCTTGACTAGCTACTCTGCACAAAGACCTGGACTCAATCCCAGCACCACACAGACCTATAATCCAAGCATTCTGGAGGTGGAGGCAGGAGGATCAGAAGTTATCCTCTGATATTTGGGCTAAATGAGACCCTTTCTCAAAAAAAGAAAAAGAAAAGGGAAAAGAAAAAGAAGAGATAGAAAGAAATGTTGGTTTATTCCTATAATTCCAGCACTCAGGATTTATTCAAGGGAGCCTAGGCTACATACTGAGTTCCAGGATAGCCTGGATTGCATAGTGAGACCTTATCTCAAAAAAATAAAGAAAAAGGAAAAGAAAAGAAAGGAAGAAAGAAAAGACCTTACCTAGTTCACTCAAGGCCCTGAGGTTAGAGATAGAATAAATTCTATTTTAAAAATCCAAAGACAGTAAATACAGTATAAAGAACACTAGGAATCAGTTTGTACTTAATTAAAAAATAAAATACAAGTCTGGGCAGTGGTGGTGCACACCTTTAATCCCAGCACTTGAGAGGCAGAGGCAGGCGGATTTCTGAGTTCAAGGCCACCCTGGTCTACAGAGTGAGTTCCAGGACAGCCAGGGCTACACAGAGAAACCCTGTCTCGAAAAACAAAACAAAACAAAACAAAAAACCAAAACAAACAAAAAAACCAGTGAGCACAAATATACCTTCAACATGCATGTGGTAGGAGGACAACTTGCAGAAGTCCGTCAGTCCTCTTTCTACCATGTGTACCTGGGGCTGGAACTCATGTTGGCAAGCTTGATGGCAGAGCCATCTCTGCAGCCCACCAAACCAAAATTTCATCAGGATTTCCCCAAGAAGTTCAAGTATACTTTCTGACCTGTGTGTGTCTGTATGACAGTGAAAATATGTACCCAAGTTTGACTCAAATTCAGGTGATCTTCCTGCCTCAGCCTTCCGAGTGCTGAAATTACAGATGTGAGCACTGCATCAGGCTTACTTCTTGCTTCACAGGTGAGAACAAATAACAAAAAGAGAAGCTTGCTTCTTAGTACCCTCACAGAAGCAGCAGACTGCTCCGGCGGCTGGGGGGGCGGGGCCTGCAGAAGCCTAATGCACCTTAGGGGGGTCTGCTTGTCAGTTCAATTTCATAATACAGTATACTTGAAATTTTCATATCAAAGGTCTTGAAGGCACAGAGGCAAACTCCTCTTGATTTCTCATGAGCCAATTAAATAGAAACAGATAAACAAGCCCCCCAAACTGATACTTTCTGACACTCTGGAAAGTTTAGATTACATGACATAGCTAAAAACAATGAAAAGGTTCTCCTGAGTGGGGAGCATCATAGACGAGAACCACAAAGATGCCAGCACGCCTTGAAGATTATTATTAAGAGAAGGCTGCCACCAAGAATTGACTCCCTTTTCAGAGAAATAACCCCAAACACAAGTTAGCCAAGTTGATAGAATCACCAAAAACCAAGCAGAGTTCAATCAGAGGACCCTAGAAAAAAGCCAAGCTCTAAAAAACTACTAATAAGCAAGCTGTTCAGTAGCCCCATCTGACTGAAAACTTGAAGCAAGGAGACAAGGTTGGGCTCCGTTCATGTGCTCTCAAGTGAACAAGGACACTCACTATAGGAAGACTTCCAGAGAAGAGCCTACTCTTCAGTACTCCTCTCTAGATGATCCCTAGACTTTCAGCAGCTCAATTTCCTCAACAACCAAGAGCTGTTCTAGAAAACAGTCCACCTCATCCAAAGCCCTCAACTCAAGTTACACAACTGGAGAGAAAGGAGGTGCCAAGTTTAGGGAGGCGAGCAAAGACCAAATCAGGGTCAGATGCGAGCGGCTTAATTCTTAGTTTAGTATGCTTTCCCCTGCTTCTTTCCACGGGCCGAGAAGCCTCCCGACATGACAGAGTCATGGCAAATTGCTTGAGGGATGAGGCTGACTTCTGCAGACCAGCTCTGACCTAGGTCATTTCTTTTAGGGTATGGATGCTTCTGACCTCCCCTGGGCGGCAGGGAAGGTAGGAGAGCCACTGGGAGCCCACCTCGCACACTTTACACACCAAGCATTTTGCTGAAAACTAAGTACCACTTAATTCACACCAGTCTCAAAAACCACTCAGTTTTTTACCTCCTTAGGTAAGCCATACCCTACACAAGCCATATTCCAACAATCGAAACAAAGAGCTGCCGAGCCACGAAGAACTCTTCAACTCTTTCGGGATAAGTAAGGGGCAGACACTCTTGGCTCCTAACTGTTCAAACCTCTCCCAATTACACAAAAAGGAACAGCTGCTGGTGCAGACAGCAGTGACTAAACTATTGTTTGTGGCACAATCTTAAAGCCCTCTGCAACAGGAAACAGCCTGAGGGGAGTCACTTTGAGAATGAAGAAACCCAGGCAAGGGCCCAACTTCACTCTCAATCCGGAGACTCTACAAGCAAGTCATTGCGCTCGTCAAACCTCGGGGCTACTTTCGCTCGCAATATAACTTACGATCACGATGTCAAGCGGCTGAAATTCGCAGGCCACGCTAACAGGCACCGGAGGAAAAGTTAGTTTTTTCCGTTAGAAACGGTGCCTTTTGTACAGCCCATTCCAGCTACAAGGACTCGTAAATCACTTGGACAAGAAAGCCCCTGCCCCTCTGACCCAATCTCCACAGCTAGCGCGGCTTTCCCTCGCAGAAGCGACGGGGTCCTCCACCGCTAGTCGCCCCCGTCGGCCTCCCAGGCCACGGCGCCACGCGGCAGGACCCCGACCCCGCGGCCCAGGCCCCGGACCCCGCGGCCCAGGCCCCGCCCGGCGGAGGCAGCCGCGCGCCCCTTACTTACCTCATGCTGTAGGCGCCCGCGCCCAGCTCCTGTCCGATGCCGGACAGGCTGGAGTCGAAGTCGTGCACCAGCCCGGACTCGATCACCTCGTCCATACTGAGCACCCAGGCCATCTTCCGGCCTCGCCGCCGCCCCGCGCAGCGCGGCCTCCGGGTCCGGGGCGAAGGCGCCCGAGCTCCGCGGGCGCGTCCTGGGGGAGGACGCGGGTGAAGCCTCCGGCGGCGCGGCGAGTGGTCACCTGCGGCGGCGCGGGACGCGGCTGAGACGAGAGCGGCCGAGGCCCAGCTGTCAGGGCACAGCGTGCCGGCCAGCAGCTGCAGCGGGAGCGACCGGGCCGCGAGCCGCGCCGCCCTCCCGCGGCCGCCGGCCCCGCGCCTCATGCCGCCGCCCGCCCCCGGCGCCGCTCCCAAGGCGGCCGCCGCCCGCTCCGCCCCACGGCCCCGGCGCGCATCCCCCCGGCACGCCCGTCACCCGCTCCCGGGCCGCGCCCCCCACCCCCGGCCCTCTGCCCGCCCGCCCAGGCTCCAGCGCCCCTTCGCCCCGGCCAACCCCGCCGCCGCCGCCGCCGCCGCCGCCGCCGCCGCCGCCGCCGCTCCGCCGGCCCCGGACGCAGCTTCGATGCGGCTCCGGCTCGGGCTCGCTCGCCGCTTCCGCCTCCTCCTCCGGCCCCGCCCCGGCCCCGCCCCCGCGGCCGCTCCCCTCCCAGGCCCGCCCCTCACGGCCCCGCGCCTCGCGGCCGCACTGGCGCCTGGGCCGAGCGGCGCTGCCCGGCCCCCGCCGTGTCGCGGCCTGGCGGCGGAAGAGGCGTAACCCAGTTACGCTCGGCTGAGTGACAGCTCTTCTGGCCAGTCACGGCGAAGCGGCCGGAGGGGACTCCCGTGAGCCTTTGCGTCCCCGGCTGAGCCACCAATCAAGACGCTCTTCCCCTTGGGACTAAATTGGCTGCCATGACTAAGAGCTCATTGGCCCGCACTGGAGGAAGTGGTTCCAGGTCCTACTTCCGTCGGTCCTGGGAAATACCCTTTCGTCGGCTTGTGTCCTCACTCCTGCGGGTACGTCTCGTCTGATGTAAGCTAGGTCTGGTGTGCTGAAAATCTTGATTGGCAGGAGAATAAGCCAGTCAGCCCTCCCTAAAAGTCCCCCGCCCCCCACTCAACTCAACCTCTATGCGGAGGCAGAAGCCGGCTGGTCTGAGTTCGAGGGCAGCTTGGTGTACTTGGCGAGCTCCAGCTGAATCAAGGTTATATACAAGGGCTTGTCTCAAACGAAACAAAACAAATTCGCAGAGCCCAGAACATCTGGTGACGCACATAGCACAAGAGTGTGTGACTCCCTCGTTATTCCTTAATCTTGTGCGCTGACACAAACCATGCAGACTGCTGTGAGAGTTAACTTGAAGAAAACTAGTGTTTTTCTAAAAGAAAAAACAAACAAACAAACAAAACAAAACAAAAAAAACACGCCGGGAGGTTGTGGCTCAGGTAAGACGAAGACAAAAAAGAGAACACAGATATCCCCAGCAAAAGACAGACTACACTAAGCATAGAGACTTCCTACACATGTCCAAGTGCTTCCTTTGACTTCTTAATGGAAGCCCGTGTCTGAGCATTCCTGACAAGAAGCTTTGAGAAGAATTGATCCCTCCAAGCTGGCCCTTGATTACTTCTTTTCCACAAAATACTGTTTCCAAAGAATTTGGACATGAGTCCAGCAATGCGGATTAGACAGGTTTATTATTAACTGTTGGAAAATAAGGGGGGAGTAATTCCCTGATTCTTGGGACGAGTGTAATTGTGCTATCATCTGTCTCTTTAATCAATCTGTGCACTAGAGTACTCACACATACGTAGAAGCACAGCCTCTGAAAGCTAACATTTGCCAACATCTAAGGTTAGGGCAGAGGGTGATGGGGCGTGCTTTTCATCGCAGTACACTGGAAGCCCAGGCAGGTGGAATCTCTATGAGTTTATGGCAGCCTGGTCTCCACGGTTGCGCTCTAGGCCAGGCAAGAAGACCCTGTCTTAAAACAGCAAGGACTTTCAGGTTAATTCAGCTCTACTGAAAGACTGGGAGACAGAAATAAGTGGAACTAGATTTATTCAAGACCATAACCAAAGAAAATAAGGGACTTTTCTCTGTCAAACATTTGTCTTTGGAAATAAGGTGAGATGGTGCATGCATGTTGTCTCAGTGGGTTTCTATTGCTGTGGAGAGACAACATGACCATGGCAAATCTTATAAAGGGTTTCTCTGTGTAGTCTCAGTTGTCCTGGAACTCACTCTGTAGACCAGGCTGGCCTTGAACTCAGAAATCCACATGCCTCTGCCTCCCGAGTGCTAAGATTAAAGGCATGTGGCAGTTAAAGGAAAACATTTCATTGAGGCTAGCTTACAGTTTCAGAGGTTTAGTCTATTACATCATGTCTGTCGAGAAGTATGACAGACAACATGCAGGCAGACATGGTGCTGGAGGAGGAATTGAGAGTGGTACATCTCGACCTCAGGCAGCAGGGAGAGACAGTGAGCCAAACTGGGTGGAGCCTGAGCATGGAAAACCTCAAAGCCCGCCTCCACAGCGAGACTTCCTCCAGAAGGCCACACCTGCACCAACAAGGCCACACCTCCTAAAAGTACCACTCTCTATGGACCAAGCATTCAAACACAACACGCACTCGCACACACACACACACACACAAGCACACACAAGTCTATGGGGACTATTCTTACTCAAACCACCAGGCACGTACTCCCAGCACTAGGGAGGTTAACACAGGAGAAACAAAGTTTGAGGCCAACCTGAGCTACAGAGAGAGTTATGAGTTCACATTATCCTGGTTCAAAACTGTGTGTGTGCAGGGTGGTGAGATTGTAGAGATGGCTCAATGGTTAAGAGCACTTGCTGCTCTCTCATAGAAATTGAGTTTGGTTCCTAGAACCCACACCAGGTAGTTCATAACTGTAACTCAGCTGCAGAGGGTACAGCACCCTCTTCTGACCTTTGTCAGAGATACAGGTCATGTGACCATGTTGGGAAGAGGACGAAGTGAAACGTTCTAGTGAACCCAACTCAGTCTATCATTAGGAGTGACATGAGAGGTTTAGTTTAACTAGAGGGAAAGAGGTGTGTATAGGTATTCAGTCCCGACTAGAGTGTGGTCCATCCCGACCATCACTGACCTGCCATGATCTCAACTCCTATCCTTTCTGTAGGAATCGTGTAAAAATCTCTTCTGGGTCGGGCGGTAGTGGTGCACTCCTTTAATCCCAGCACTTGGGAGACAGAGGCAGGCAGATTTCTGAGTTCAAGGCCAGCCTGGTCTACAGAGTGAGTTCCAGGTCAGCCAGGGCTACACAGAGATACCCTGTCTCAAAAAACCAAAAAAAAAAACAACAACAACAAAAAAAATCTCTTCTGGAAGACAAAAGGAAAGACGCACGCACGCGCATGCACACACATACACAAACACATGCGTGCATGCACACACATGCACACACGCGCGCATACACATACGCACACACATACACTCGCACGCACACACAAACACGCGCGCGAGCACACACACACACACACACACATGCACACACGCGCGCATACACATACACACACACACATACACTCGCACGCACACACGCGTGCATGCACACACACGTGCGCGCACACACACACTCACACACACACACAATACTTGCAGAGGCCACAAGAGAGCCTCTTGTACTAGAGTTCCAGCCATGAGCCCCCATGTGGGTGCTGAGAACTGAACCCAGTCAGTGCTCTTAAGTACCGAGCCCTCTCCAGCTCCAGCCCTCACTCAGGTCCTCATGCTCAACAGTCAATTTACTGACCGAGCCATCTCCCCAGCCCTTTGTGATTTTGTTTTGTTTGCTTGTTTGTTTAGACAATCTCTTGAGTAACAGGCTGGTTTCAACAGGTTCAGGGCCAACCTGAACTCCTGTTTCTACTGCGCCTGCTTTTTAAGTGCTGGGACTACAGGCGTGCGCCACCAGGCCTGGCTCATTGGCTCTTTTCCATGTTAACCGTAAGAACTGCCAGAGTACTTCCCATTACAGAACCAGACTACCTTTCCTCCAGCTTCCAGGTACATTTCCCTTCACTTCTAAACTGAGAGCTTCCACCAGCTCTAGTTTCAACTAGTAATCTCCTCAGTGCCTTTTAGGCTGAAGGGAGCAACCTCTTTGAGGCCTTCTAGTGTCTGCTACCTGATACCAGAGCCTTAGTCTTGCCAGTTTTTGCTATGGTGACACCCCAATTCCAGATTGTGGCATCTGTTGCTCTTATTTGTGAAGTGACACATCTGAGTGTCTTAAATCAGCAGCAGGCTGTGTTCCTGTGTGGACTTGCATGCAGGTGCCTGCGGGGCAGGCTGGCTTCTTCAGACCTTTCCACCTTATTCTTAGAGGCGGGGTTTCTCAATGAATGTGGAACTTGACAATTAGGTTAGGCTGGTTGACTAGTGAGCCACAGGGATCCTTCTCTGCCTTTCTGGTACTGCAGTTACAAGTGTGCACCACCACATCTAGCTTTTATGTGGATTTGGGGTACTGAACTTAGGCCCAAATGCTTGTATTCCTGAGAAACCTCCGCACCCCTCTGCATTTTGTGTGTGTGTGTGTGTGTGTGTGTGTGTATGTATCAGGTCTTACTGTGAGTTCTGGCTGGCCGGTAAGATGCTATATAAACCAGGCTGGTTTCAAACTCAGAGATTGGCCAGCTTTTTATTGTTTGTCTGCCTACTTGTTTATTCATTGTGTGTGTTTTGGAACAAAGTTTTTCTAAACACAAAATTTTTGAAACAAAGCTTGGTGTGGTGTTAATAGGTAGAACAGTTCAGGTCCGGGGCAGTGAGATGAGCAGAGTATGAAGGGAGGCCACAGCAGCAAGGACGCTTGAAGTCACCTGCATGTTCCTGTCACTCATTGTTATTCTTAGTAATCGGGTCATAATGTTTACATTTGAACTCTCCATCACCTCTGAGCCCCAACACAGGCAACGGCCATTCTCTTTGTCTTTTTTTTTTTTTTTTTTTTTTTCAGGACAGGGTTTCTCTGTATAGCTCTGGCTGTCCTGGAACTCACTCTGTAGACCAGGCTGGCCTTGAACTCAGAAATTTGCCTGCCTCTGCCTCCCAAGTGCTGGGATTAAAGGTGTGTGCCACCACCGCCTGGCTCTCACTTCGCCTTATTCTGAATATTCTAGGTACCATACACAAGTGTAACCATGCAGTATTCTGATAACTCTCATATTTTTAAATATACTAGTCAGCTATTGCAGAAGGTATTGGTCTGGTTTCCTTTGTTACTGAAGTGCTGCTAGCCTAAGGTAAAACTCAATGTAAGGAAATTCAGAGCCTCCCCGAGTTTTAAGTTTTTATTTGTTTCTGTGGACTGTGGAGTTCACAGCACTACTTTGAAGACAAACCTATCATTTGGAGCAGGGAATGTCAGACTGTTTGGCTAGCACATATGAAGCTCTGGATTTGATCCTTAGCAGCTCAAGGTCCGCTAAAACCCCAATCCCAACAATTATAACAAAACCCCAACAACAACAAGAAAATCCAAACCACCATCTTTTTCATGAAGATTAACATTTAAAAACTCACCTAGTGTTAACCTGAAACTTGTGAATGGAATGTGCTATAGGAGAAAACTCATAGATTAAGTTGGTGTAATGTTAGCCTAGAATTACCTGGGAAGCAAGGGTCAGTGAAGAAGACGTCTGCTCACCTTGGGTGGCACCATTCCCTAGAAAGCAGATCCTGAACCTGTGTTAGAGGAATCGGAGGGTAAGCCTGCACATTCATCCCTGGCAATCCCTCTTGACTGTGAATATACTGTGACAGGCTCTTAAGCCCCCGCTGGGATTTTTCTGCTATGATGGACTATAAGCTCAAACTAGATTCCCCTAACCTGCTTTTATCAAAGTATTTTTAATTGGTTTATCTTTTTAAATCTGAGCATTTTACCTGTATGGATGCAAGTATACCACGTACATGTTTGGTGCCGCAGGAGGCTACCAAAGGTGGTGGTGTCAGATCCCCTGGAACTGGAATTGCAGATGGTTGTGAAATGCCATGTGGGTACTGTAGACATGTTTTCAGGGTGTAAAGTTTACCCTTGTATTATTCAAATGCTGATTTCTCTGCCCTTATATCTTGATTCAATCTGGGCATGGCTTTATAATGTTTATTCTTTGAAGTTCCTGTCTCAAGCTTGTATGAACATTGCTCCTCATTCATTCTCTGCCTTGTTGATAAAAGCTATGGAGTCGACAACACAGAGGTTTAGAGAGACTAGGTGGGACTTCCAATTCTAGGAGGGGCAGAGAAGAAAGAAACGAAGGAGGGAACCGCAAGGGAGGTGGAGAAAACATTAGAAGAGCACGGAGAAAATTCACGTAAGATGGGAGTAGTGCCTGGGAGGAAGTCTGAGCAGCCCAGAGGTTAGAATGGAGTGAGTGCTTGGCTCAAGGCAATTCAAATGAATCAGTCTGTATGGTTATTGGGTAATTAGTTGATTAGGGAATCTAATTTCATGAATCAGTATTAATAGAATAATTTTACAGGATTCTGGGAATTGACCCCAGGTCCTCTGAAGAACACCTGGTACTCTTAACTGCTGAGCCACTTCTCCAGCCCCACACCCCTTCAGGATATATTTATCACAGCAATAGAAAAGGAAACGAAGACAGCTGGAAACCAGTTATTTGGCAGAATGTTTGGTATGTAAGTTGTATTAAAAATTGAGTTTTTTTTTTCTCCTAAAATCACTCAGTGAGAAGTGAATTTACCACCCTGTTTAATATCAGGGTGAAAAGAACAACCAAAAAAGCCACCTCATGAGAAACTATACTTGAGTGCTTTCACTCTGGCAGGTTACTACAGAGGACGTTTCCATAGTTACACTACAGCTTAGGGAAACAAGACAAAAAGCACCCAAGTCTGCAAGATTTTGAAACCCAGAAGAACTAAACATGCCTTAAACCCGAGACTAAAACATACTTAAAAATACGTGTAGGTGGAGCTGGAGAGATGACTCGGCAGTTAAGAGCACTGACTGCTACTCCAGAAGTCCTGAGGTCAAATCCTAGCAACCATCTGTAACGGGATCTGATAGCCTTCTTCTGGTATGTCTGAAGGCAGCTACAGTGTACTCATACACATGACATAGATATTTAAAAAGCATACCTGTATGTATTTTGCAGAAAGGATCTAGCTATTTGCTTAGGCTGTTCTTCCAACTTCTTGATTCAAGCTACCCTCCTGCCTAAGCTTCCATGGAGCTGGGATGACTGTGGCCATGGTACACGACACTGTATCTAACTTTTAAAATTCTTCTCATAAATCAGTAGTGCAATAAATGTATGGTGTACTAGTTTGGGTAAGGAAAGCAAGACTCAGAAAATAAAGATTTATTTTTATTTATTTGTGCTGTTTGTATGTATATATATGTGGGTGGTTGTGGGAGTAAGGGTCCTCTGGAGCTGAAACTAGAGATAGTTACAGACATCTGAAGTGGATCCTGGGAAGTAAACTCTCAGGTCCTTTGGAAATGTGTGATGGCTATCTTGGTTGTCAACTTGACTATATCAGGAATTAGCTAAAACCCCAAAAGGGACTCACTCATGAGGGAATTTTGCTTAATTTTAAGTACAAAGATCAATTTCTAATCTAGATATTTTAAGATAGGAAGGCACATCTTTAGATCTTTTGAGGTGGGAAGGCTTGTTTGTTTGTTTGTTTGCTTTTTCAAGACAGGGTTTCTCTGTGTAGCCCTGGCTGTCCTGGAACTCACTCTGTAGACCA
>NW_022196906.1:107861669-107875055 GCF_008632895.1 Mastomys coucha | reverse complement strand
TGAACTCAGAAATCCGCCTGCCTCTGCCTCCCAAGTGCTGGGATTAAAGGCGTGTGCCACCACTGGTCAGCAGGAAGACCATGTCTTTTGCTGGGAACATATATAGAGACTTGGAAGAAGGAAGTTTTTGCTCATTCCCTGCTTGCTTTTGCTTCACGAGTTTATACTTTTTCCAGATTCCAACATATACTGAAGACCATCTGAGACATCAAGCCTTATGGGAATGAATAACTACTGGATTCTTGGGACTTTCCATTCATAAGCACCCACTCTTGGATTAGTTGGACCACAGCCTATAAGTCATCCTGATAAGTCCCCTTTATATATATATATATATATATATATATATATATATATATATATATATATATATTTTCATCCTGAAAGTTGTTATTCTAGATAGCCCTGATTTATACAAAGAGCAAGTACTCTTAACTGCTGAGCCAGTTCTTCAGCTAAAGATCTTTTTTTTTGGTTTATTGAGACAGGGTTTCTCTGCGTGTGACCCTCCTACAGCTGAGGGCTGTAAGATCCTGTCTTGCCACAAATAGCCATGTCTTCACCTAAGCTCCTGCAAACAGCCACGCCTCTCTCCAAGTTCCTGTTCCGCCTGAAGTCCCGCCTCCAGAGACTGAAGACGAAGCTGCTGATTGGGCCATGTTGCTGACACACTGTGGGAGGGGTTTTGCTCTATCTACCTGCTTGCATGTAACAAGGAGAGTATAATAATGATGGCAGACTGAAAGCACACCATATGTTGGTCTCATTTTTTCAAAACCCTTCCCGAATTCTGGTACCCTTAATTTCTTCAGGCCCTGATTCCCATTCCAGAAGACCCATTCGTGTGTGTGGCTGCAGGCAGCTACATCTGTGTAGCCCTGGCTGTCCTGGAACTCACTCTGTAGACCAGGCTGGCCTCAAATTCAGAAGTCCGCCTGCCTCTGCCTCCCAAGTGTTGGGATTAAAGGCGTGTGCCACCACTGCCCGGCAGCTAAAGACATTTAAACAGTAGCTTTATATGATCATTTTTAACAGCTGATATCTAAGTATGTTTCTGAAATGAACAAAGTAGAAGTATACTGCATAAAGTGATTCGAATATCAATAACTTTTTCAGTCTTATCAACTTGAAATTATGAAAGTTTATTTTCCTTTTACTTGTCTGTGGCTCTGCAAACTGAACCCAGGGCCCTGTGCACACTAGGCAAGGACTCTGCTACAGGACCATAGCCAACTCCCAAATTATACAATTTTCATGTTTTTTCCTTCCTTCCTTTCATCTATCCATCTTTTTTTTTTTTTTTTTTTTTTTTTTTTGAGGCAGGATTTCTCTGTAGCCCTGGCTATCCTGAAACTCACTCTGTAGACCAGGCTGGCCTCAACTGAGATCCATGTGTCTCCACTTCCCAAGTGCTGAGATTACAGGTGTGCGCCACCACTCTCACTGTGTATGTTGTGTGCACCTGCACTCCCACCGTGTGTGTCAGTTTCCATTTGGAAACAATACACTCTGCTTTTCTTCTGCACAGTCCAATTCTTCAGTGCCTCCTGTTAGATCCAAATGCTCAAAGCTTATGTCACTCTACTCGGTTGTCAACAATAAACACAGGTTTTTTGTTGGTGGTGGTGGTGGTTTTTTTTTTTTTTTTTTTGGTTTTTTCGAGACAGGGTTTCTCTGTGTAGCCCTGGCTGTCCTGGAACTCACTCTGTAGACCAGGCTGGCCTCGAACTCAGAAATCTGCCTGCTTTTGCCTCCCAAGTGCTGGGATTAAAGGCATGTACCACCACTGCCCAGCATAATTAAAATATTTTAAATTATCAAATCAAATCAATATACCGATTCAAAACGATCATGAAATACACTAACAGTCACTGAATACAAAACACTACTGAACAGAATTCAGTGTCCAAGCCGTAGGACACATATTCTTACATATATTGGATTGCAGTTGCTAGTCCTGATCTTTGCATCTCAAATGCACATACAGAACTCAGGGAATGTAACTGATCCAAGACCTTTCATATTTACAGAAGAACCCATATCTTTTGTTACACAGTGAGAGAAAGAGCTGAGCTACATAGTTAAGGTTTTCAAGTAATGTTATGTACAGTTTTATTGCCAGTATATGCACAACAGTAAGCATAGAACTATAAATACACAATGTCATTAACAGTAAACAAATCTGTTACAGTAGGGAGAGGGTATGGAGTAATATCTCTTCTCGCTGCTAAAACAGAACAAAAACAAAGGAAAGGAAAAGCCTATGACCAATCACCCATCCAGTTCTCTCGGCTTACGTTCTTTACATACATTCTACATTTTTTCCAGCTGAACAAAGTATAGGTGACTCTGTAACAAGAGCAAACTGCTTCCCTAGTAGCCATTTGCTTTCCAGTCAAATTCACCTTATGTTAGGGTTAAAAAAAAAAAAAAGTCAAGATGAGAAATCAATAGTATCCTGGTTCCAAATTACCTACTTTGGTCTTTCCCCCAAACTGATAAGATTTGAAAGTTGGCTGCACGGGAAAATAACCTTAGCAGAGGTGATTAAAAAAATGTTAAAAGGTAATAAAACATCACCTTTGAAGTAGTTTTCCAAGACACTCCAGGCAGCGGGCCAGTTGAAATGTCAGCCCTGAGAGGTAGAGAGTGTGAGCCCATTGGACAAGAGCCTCTGCACCATCTTCTCTCTCATCAGGATCCATGTTCAAAAGACAATTTCATGGTCAAAGGAAACCAGGTTCCACCATTCAACAAAAAGGTGCTGGTTGACTCCCATGTCAATAATTAGTTTATCAAATGAGAAACAGAATAGTCAAAGACACACATGCACTTGATTTTTCTCATCTGTTTCCATTATCAAGTCTATTCATAAGTGAATTTGATATTAATAAATACAACAAAAAGCATCATTCACAACAAAGATAAACCAAAAGGCTCTGCAACAAAACCTGGCATTGTAATAATTCCCATGGAAACGTAGGCAGGTGATTTGGTGCAGCTCTCTTACAGGGTAAAAGAAGGGACACGGCTTAAATAAAGGTGGCAGGATCAAGAGCCAACAGACACTATCGGTCCCACAGAACTGGCCGATTCTATGACATTTCTCTTTGAGGCCATCCCAAAGAAGTCGCAGCTGACGACGTGTACCATCGCCACATCAACAGTCTGGCTGGAGTTCCAAGTAGCCCTGCTTTGTCTCACATTATTGTCAGTATTTCTAGCATAGGACATGATACGGAACAAAAGTAGCAATAAAAATATTCTTCTGCAGTTGAATAAAGGCAAAAAAAAAGTTTAGACTGTTAAACTTTTAAAGCTTTAAGCATTCCTGTTTAACCAGCATTTTAAAAAATTTATACAATCATAACACTGGCAAAGGTTAATGGGAAGACAAAGAAGTACAAACTTGTGAAATGGTGAATTAGATTAAAAAATTACTTTGTACTGATCAACTGATGTTAATACTGCTTCTCCTGAACTTGGAATAGCTATCATAAAGTTACATGCAGACTGAGGACACCCCTCTGTTACAGAAAATACAAAACAGAACAGAACAGAAAGCTAGAACTGGGAAACGGTAGCTGAGTCCCAAAGCTGTACTTGAGTTTCCTTTCCTGGAGGAGGGCAGGCAGTTGTCCTTTCAGAGACCTGGGAGGCTCCATGTGCAGCACTAACTCTGTCCCGAAACGTCAGTAGTGGGATCAGCCCCTGCAGAGCCCGTCTGTGCGCGTTTGATGTAGAGGTTCAGCAGCTTCATCTGCGGAGCGAAGCGACAGGCACCATCTGAACACACTGCTCTCATTGTAACAATAGGCTCGCTAAGGAATCCTATCTGCATGTCTGAGACCTGAAGGAGGTGTGCTCAGAGACAGGTCTGTGCAGCCGCCATGCTGTCCTCAAATTGCATGTGTGCCTGATGATGACACCATTGCCTGACCCTCTGGGTTCCATCTAATTTACAGGTGTGCACCACCATGCTCAGTTTGTGTGATGCTGGGTCTGATGCAGGGCTTCAAGCATGTTAGGAAAGCAGTCTACACCTGAGTTGCAAGCCTTAACCCTATATCTATTTTTATTTTGTCTTTTTGCAACTTAGAATATAAATCTGACTACAGTAATGACAATTGTTAGGGTCTAGAAAAACTCTAAATGAAAGCAAATGTCTGCAATTAGCTGCCCTCAGCTATAATCCAACCACCGTACTTTGTTCTCATCCTGTAGACCAGAACAAGTCCCAAAGCTCTGGTAGTATTAATGCAATAAGACAAATAACCTTCTTTTTTTTTAAAGTCTTAAGGATGAACCAGAAAATTTTAGTTTAAGATACCAATTCAGAGTTGCATGTTAACTGGGATCACAGTAAAGCAGATGGAGCTGAGGGAGTGGTGGCTCACACCGGTAACCCAGCATTCACAGAGGACTATGTGACTGTTGCAAACCCAAGGGCAGCTTACACTGGGAGTCTGGCCACTGAAGACTTGCTCTTCTCACTGATCCACAAACAAAACAACACAACAGAGCTGGAGAAGAGCAGAGTGTTTGATCGTTGGTCTGCCTGCTTTTCAACAGGGTCTTGAGTTGTAGTTTAGCCTGGCCTGTAATTTGCTATGTAGCCTAGACTGGCCTCCAAGTGTCAGGTCTCAGAACTTGAAAGTGAAAGCCACGGTCCACAGGAAGCAGAGCAGCTGCAGAACTGCAGACAACAGCTTAATAAAACACACCCGAGAGAGGGCAGTGCGAGAACCGCACAGCACTCCAGAGGCTTTGCTTGAGTGCAGAGGGGTAGGCAACAACGCGTACTCAGCCACACCAGGCTGATGGGCATAGGTACAAGCACGGAGTGGCTTCTAGAGAGATGTGTAAAGCCTAGTGCCCACTATCAGTGAGGAAAATGTGGGTGGTGTAACATACAGAAGATAACTGGGGCTACCTTAAAAAGTAAGGCAAGATTTAAACACAAAGTTAGGACTGAGTAGAAAAAGGAAAGAATTCTAATCATGAGACAATTGGTAAAACTTCTGCTCAGAAATACTAGTGGATACAAACTTGAAGCGCAAAGGGCCTTCCTGGCTAAGAGATGTGGTCTGCTGGATCACAGAGAGCTGTGGAGGTAGACCTGGGTACTCTATGGGTTGTGTCAGACATTTTGGAGGGAAGAGGAATTTTCAGTGGGACAGGAAGCTACAGTAATGGAGGTAGCAGCAGAGGTGCTCTAGGAAGGTGATGGTGGCCGTTATTGCAGTGGTCCTGGTTAGAGCAGCAGGGGTGGCTATGGTAGTGAAGGACAGCAATATGAAGTTTCTCATTGTTATGTTGGTGGTGGGAACTCTAATCAGTCTCGAAAATATAATGGCCAAAACCCGTCAAACTATGCTGGGGCAGTGTTGGTGGGGGACACTTTGTTAGTCTCTTTGGTGGTGGATATGATAGAAGGCTTAAAAAAACAGCAAAGTTCTTGGCCAGAGAGAGGCTCTTCAGGGCAAGGCAGGGGGCTCTGAGATAGTCTTCCCACACAGGAGATAGGTTATAAAGATCTGTCACAGACATGGCCACGGACCATATCAGCAGCAGTGCAGTTGCAGCAGGAAGCCGGTGCAGCAACCTCCAATGTACAGGCTCAGGTTCAGAATCCTAAGGTCTTTCTTTCTTGGAAGGCTCTTCCTTCCTCCTCCCTGTGTCAGGCATACCGCCTGTGTGTGTGTGGCAGTGGGATCAGAAATACATGAGAAATGTATTTGGTGTGGTGGTGCACGCCTTTAATCCCAGCACTTGGAGGCAGAGGTAGGTGCATCTCTGAGTTCCAGACCAGTCTGAGTTACATAGTGAGTCTCCCACCTCAGAATACAAATAAACCAAGAAAGCCCTTCCAAAGCAACACAAACAACCCAAAATTAAGAAAGTAAAAGCTTCAAGTGTTGTACATTTTGGGAGATATAAATTAATTTATGAATAACTACAACAATCTGTTTTTAAATGAACAGTTTGGGGGGTTGGGGAGGGGAGAGGTTCCTCAGGATTTGAGTGTGGGAGTGAGAAGTCTGTCAGCTGTAGTCTCGCAACCACCCCTACCTCTGTTGGTGTCAGTAAATGTAGCTCTCTAGGAGCAGAAAGTGCTAAAAGGCAGCTGAAGAAATAAAGGCAAATGAAAGCTCAGAGAAGTTTGGGAGCTGGGTAATCGGTTTACCGTGTAACATGTGAAGAGAACTAAGTCTCCAGAGTGTCATGGTTGCTACCTTGAGAGCTCAGGGCTACTTACTTTACTACCAGTGAGCTGACTGAGATGCGGCTTTAGTTCATCACCAATCACCGCATGGACAGCCACCAGGCAGAAGACACAAGCTTTCCGGACACTGCTTTCTGAATTATCATAACCCTGGGGAAGAGAGGTCATGTTAGTGTCTTTGACAGTTTAGGAAGGCTACCTTGAATGGCAGAAGAGAGCTCTAACATGAATTCTTACCTGTATCAACATTCCACCCTTCAGGCAAGGAATGGAAGCTTTCCTCTCTATCCCACCCCATACGCCACCAGTTGCCAGTGTTTTTATCACACTCTTTAGGAACTGCAGGTCTGCCTCTGCCCCTTTCCCAGCCCACTTTGCAAGTGTCTCCAGAGAAGCTCCTCAGCATCAGCTCTGGAGTAGACTGCTTCACCATCTAAGAAGAAGCTATCAGATGCTGTGGATAGGCAGTCAAGGCCTTCCTGCAACCTAGGCCCAGAATGTATGCTAAATCAATCCCCCCAGCCCCCACCCAGGGTTTCTCTGTGTATCCCTGGCTGTCCCGGAACTCACTCTGTAGACCAAGTTGTCCTCGAACTCAGAGATCTGCCTGCCTCTGCCTCCTGAGTGCTAGGATTAAAGAGATGTGACACCACCACCCAGCTTGCCCCACTCTTTAAATTATCTTCACAAATAAATCCAGTCTAGATAATGTACTTCCTTTATGCTTGGAGCTGCTTCCTATTAATTTGATTGTAGCACTTTGTGTATGAGGGAGTGTCTGCTGTGGTGTTTAAAATGCTTATTTACCATTGTGTGTGGATGTGTATGCATGTGTGTGATGGTACAAATGGCATGACGCAGGCTCTCAGGTCCTCTGGCTTGTGCTTCACACACTGAATCTTTAACCAGCCCTTCACTGTGGGTGGGTGGTTGGTTTACTTTTATTTCTAATTCTGTGGATATCTGTGTGTCTAAGTAGGAGTTGGTACACATGAGTACAGTTCCTGTCGAGGCCAGAAGAGAGTACTGGATTCTTCTGGAGTTGGGAGTTACAGGTGGTTATGAGCCACCTGATGTGGGTGCTGAGAACTGGATTTAGGTCCTCTGAAAGAGAGGCTGGAGAGATGGCTTAGTGGTTAAGAGCACTGGTTGCTCTTCCAGAGGACCTGGGCCCTGTTTTCAGCATGCACATGGTATCTTACAACCATCTAAAACACCAGTTACCAAGGATCTGAGGCCTCTGGCTTCCACAGACATCAACATGCATGTGGTGCACAAATGTATGCAACCACAGAACACCTATATCTATATATAATAATAATTAAAAATTAAGAGTGTGTATGTATGGGGGGGTAGGTAGGACAAACAGTGCACTGTTATAACCATTGAGCCCTCTCTTCAGTTTCCCCTACCCCATATTGTGTTTTTGATGAGTATTTCCATAAGGGCTAGTGAGAGTCAACTTTTCCACTTTTTCGCTGGCTGTTTTACTTGTGAATCTTGTTTGTCAAAATGTCCTACAAGCCTTTGCCCATTAAAAACATTCTCTTGGGGCTGGCGGTATGGCTCAGTGGGTAAGAACACTGACTGCTCTTCCGAAGGTCCTCAGTTCAGACCTTCAGCAACCACATGGTGGCTCACAACCACCCATAATGAGATCGGACGCCCTCTTCTGGTGCGTCTGAAGACAGCTACAGTGAATTACGCCAGAGCGAGGGGGCCAGAGCAAGGGGCCTGAGCGAGCGGGGCTGGCAAAGGTCCTGAGTTCAATTCCCAGCAGCCACATACATGATAGCTCATGGCCATCTGTACAGCTACAGTGTACTCATACACATAAAATAAATAAAATAAAAAACAAAACAAAACAAAATCCCCAAACATTCTCTTGGCCAGGCGTGGTGATGTACGCCTTTAATCCCAGCACTTGGGAGGCAGAGGCAGGCAGATTTCTGAGTTCGAGGCCAGCCTGGTCTACAGAGTGAGTTCCAGGACAGCCAAGACTATACAGAGAAACTCTGTCTTGGAAAAAAACAAAAAACAAAAAAACCCCAAAAAACCATTCTCTTGTTAAGTTAGAATATGTCTTTACATATGTCCTGATTGTTATCAGATACTAATTTATAATTTTTTTCTCCCATTCTATTGTTGTTTTGTTTTGTTTTTTTGAGTCAGGGTTTCTCTGTGTAGCCCTGGCTGTCCTGGAATCCTGAAGACCAGGCTGGCCTCAAAATCAGAGATCTGCCTGTCTCTGCCCTCTAGTGCTGGGATTAAACACATGTGCCACCAAGGTCTAGCTAACTTTTCTCCCATTCTCTGGTCTTCTCAGTTTTCCTTGCTGGCTTGGAGCTCATGGAGGTGAACATAATTCTACCTCCCAAGTGCTGGGATTTAAAGGCATGCACCACTGTATCTGTCCATATTCTCTCTCCCTTTCTCTCTCTCCCTCTCTCTCTCTCTCTCTCTCTCTCTCTCTCTCTCTGAACATGTAGTCCTATCTGCGCAGAGGGATAATTTTTATGTGAAACATTCACAGATAGTCAAATACTATAGACTGCTATTGCTCTTTGTTCTATCCCTACTACATATATACTCTATTTAGAGGTTTATAATACAAAAACTGTAATTTCGATTCACTACAGTTCTTGTGCTTTTCTGACAGGTTTTCAGTAATTACTTGTCATAAGGCTTTGCAACAAAATAATCAGAATTTAGGCTGTACATGCTGGTACAAGCCTATAATCCCAGCACTTGGGAATCTGAGGTAGGAAGACAGCTACAAGTTTGAGGCCAGCATGAAGCTACTGTCACAAAAACGCGAGCAAACAAACAAGGGAACCTGGATCCCGGTTACAGAAGCTCTCAGCTAACACGGGCACCTCCCAAGGGCTAACACGGGCACCTCCCAAGGCGTCATTGAGGAAATGTTTCTTCAGCACTCATTATACATGAAGTACACATAAGGATATACATGTTGTGCTCACTACCAAGCATACACAGCCCTGCATAAGCAGCAAGTAATAAAACTCAGGGCAAAGTCAAAGACTCAATATATATATATTATGTAATATTGTTCAGCTGTGAAAATTAAATTTTAGAATGTTAACAGAGTTTTATAGTATGTGGCTATATTGTAAAATATAATCCCATTTTTGCTAAAATGTTTATTTATATGCTTGGGATAAGCGACAAAGTGACAGTCACAGCACATCTATGATGTTATTCAGTATCAGCACTTTCAAGATAGATGTGGCAATAGATTTCTGTTGGTAGATGCACACAAGGACTATAATAGTTACAGTAATAAAAAGCAGGAAAAAAAGCAGAACCCAGACATTTAGTTTAATGATGGATAAACAAATGAACATTCCTAAACGAAGGAGCGAAAATCTGGCATAAAATTAAGGAACCTACAAAATATTAAATAAGAGGACAAATATTTATGGTTTTTACATATATGAAAAATCTATAATAAGTTCAGAGACAACAGAATAGAGATTAGTGGGACCTGGGAGGGAGGTTGGAAGAACTGTATTTTATTCCTTAGTGGGTACAGAATGCTAGTATGGAATGATGGTAAAATTCTGACCATTGACAGTAGAGATGGTCATGTGATACTACATTATGTATTTAACAACACCCAATTGTGTACTTTGGAGTCGATAAGTAGTAACTTTTATGGTACGTATTTGTACCATATGTAAACTGACCCACCTATACCCACAATACAACATTTTTGTCTTGACCATTGCAGACTTGACTGTGCAACTAATGTTGCTTGAAACCTATGTAAAATAACTGAAGCCCACGCGCATCCTGGCTTCCAGTTCTCTGAGCCCTGCACCTTACCTGTATTAGACCTGGCATGATCTCCGGTAAGAGCATGTTAAGGGTCTCCTTGGATACTCTCTCTATCACTTTTGTTTGCATTTTGATTGCAGCCAGATTAATAGGGTAGTCAGCCGTTTGTATGATGGGACAAAGCACTTTGATGCACTGCTCTGGACTAATGGAAGTAGCCAACACAGAGGCAGCTTCCTCAGCAGACCTCACCACCTAGAACAAAAGGAAAGCCAGCTAGGAAAAAAATGTAAATCCTAAGCACAAATTTCATTAAGCATTTAATATGACTTGATACTTTGGGTGTGCACTGAAAATCTTGCAGTAAACAGAAGAATACAGGAAAGGAGGTAAGATCAGCCTAGCAGGTGCCAGGAGCTGTCAGTACTGGGCTCCACTGTCCGTCTCCCTTCTTTCTAGTTCTTTCACTGTTGGCAAAAATAGTTTCATGATTTTATGCATTCCCTCATTTTGCTTTGTTCCATGTTATGGCAATGTAAGTAGTGCACGTACTCTTTGCACGCAGGGCAGTGATGCTGAGCAGGGCCCACTGAGGTTTACAGGGAAAGAAAATGTCATGGCCATGAAGTAAGGCAAGAGCTTTACACAGACCTTATGAAGGGTGTTTCTCTTACCCTACTGAGTACCATGTAAGAAAGACAAAGGTCAGGAGGTGATTCACACTCAAAAATGACCATTGGTTATTTCCAGCGGTTATTAAACAGTACAGTCTTATTGCTTTGAGGAAGTGCAGGCTGGTGAATTCCAGTTAGAAAGTGAGAAGCAAACTGGAGAAAGTGAAATCGGGTATCACCATGGACACATTTCATGGGAACGGTCTTGGTCTCCACGCATTACCTGCGATGGAGCACATGCTCACACTGTGCATACATTACATGTGATGGAGCACATGCTCACAACTGTGCATGCATTACCTGCGATGGAGCATATGCTCACAACTGTGCATGCATTACATGCGATGGAGCACATGCTCACAACTGTGCATACATTACATGCGATGGAGCACATGCTCACAACTGTGCATGCATTACATGCGATGGAGCACATGCTCACAACTGTGCATACATTACATGCGATGGAGCACATGCTCACAATTGTGCATGCATTACATGCGATGGAGCATATGCTCACAACTGTGCATACATTACATGCGATGGAGCACATGCTCACAATTGTGCATGCATTACATGCGATGGAGCATATGCCCACAACTGTGCATGCGAAGGCCAGAGTTGGTGACACTCCACACAAGCCACCTATCCTATTCCAAAATAAAAATTTAAATTATATTGCTCTGTGTGTGTGTGTGTGTGTGTGTGTGTGTGTGTGTGTGTGTGTGTGCGCATTTGCCTGGGTGTATATGGGAGTCAGAGGACAACCTGTAAAAGTTGGTTCTTTCCTTTTACTGCATGTGTCAAATGCATGTCATAAGCCTTGGCAGCAAGTGTCTTCATCTTGCTGGTCCCCAGGTTATTTCTTCAGAAAGAGCCTCTCATTAGCATAAATATGCCCACTCAGCTAGGTCAGCTGTCAGCCTTGAGGATGGCCTTGTCTCCACCAAGCCATCCTGGATTAGATGTACACTAGAACACAGTTTTTTTTTCTGTGGGTTCTGGGGATTAAACTGAGGCTCTCATCCTTGTACAATAAGCACTCTACTGACTGACTCCACTGCTCAGCCTGATGCTCACATCTTAATCAAGCACTGTATCAAATATCAAGGGTTTACACAGGACATGGTGAAGCAGGGAGCTGTGAACTGGAAGTGTCTGCTCACACCTGCAATTCCAGTGCTTATAAGACTGAGCTAGGGGTGCAGGGGGAATGGGGTGGGAATGGGGTGGGAGAGGGGTTTGTTTTGAGGTCAGCTAGATTACATAGTGAGCTTCAGGCAAAACCAAGGTACATAAGAAGATGGTTCAGTAGGTAGAGGTGCTTGCCACACAAGCCTGGTGGCCTGACTTCAATTCCCAAAGGACACAAAGGTGGAAGGAAAGAACCGATTGAAGCGCTCACACACATCAACATTCGCACATACACTGTTAGATAAGGGAATTATCCCCTCCCCACCAGATTACTCTCTGGGAAGTGCTTCCATGGTCCACGAGATACCATCCCAATGACTCAACAGTAACTGAACTGCTGGCCACTCACCTCTTTGTGGGGATCTTTATGTGCTTCCAACGTCTTCATGACAGTTAGCTCTGCATAGTTTTTGAATCTTGCTGGTTGATGCCTTAAGATTTCTTTTAAAACTTTTAATGCCAAGGCCCGGATTGTAGGCTAAGAAGAAACATTTAAATGGCTTTAATATTTTGGACGGTATAAAATCTCCACATTTTCAATTTTTATAAGCACTTTACGATTGGGAGGAGGGAACCTGTATAACACATGCAGTACACAGTGTATCATCTGTGTTGAAAATTCTTGAATCACTCTCGCTTTGTTACTATATTTGAGAGACAGGGTGGGCTTAAAGTTGCAATGTAGCCCAGGATGGCCCCAAAGTTGAAATCGTGCTGCCTCCACCTCCAGAGTATGGAGATGACAGGCATTTGCTACTCCAGCCACACTTTATTTTGAATTATAAGTGTGTTTCTGTGCATGTGAGTCAGGTGCCTTCAGAGGCTAGAGGCATAGGATGTCCTGGACCGGGGCCAGAGCTGGCTGTGAGTGGCTGAGTGCTGGAGTTTGGCCTTCAGTACAGGTCTTCTTCAAGAGCAGTAGGAACTCTTAACTGCTTAGCCAACACTCCAGCCCCATATGCAGACTTATAAAACAAAAGATCTTAGTCTTTTGAGGCTTAAAACCATATTACAGAGTTTGAGAAAAAACAAAACAAAACAAGACAGGCAAGTTAAAATGCCGGAAGCTACTGAAGGCAGGAAAGTAGAGAAGAGGAGGAGAAAGACCTATGACTGTTCAGCGAGGCACCAAGAAAGAGAAGGAAAGGAAGGAAGGAAGGAAGGAAGAAGAAAAGTTTTATGCTTTGTAAGCTAAAATTCAGAAAACTCCAGGCTCTGCAATGCAGCCCTGCAAACGGCTGCTAGGCACTTGCCTTTTAGACTGTCACCCTGACACCCACGCTGCTCCCGAGCCTGCAGTGGATCTTCTGACTGTCACCCTGACACCCACGCTGCTCCTGAGCCTGCAGTGGTTCTTCTGTCACCCTGACACCCACGCTGCTCCTGAGCCTGCAGTGGATCTTCTGTCACCCTGACACCCACGCTGCTCCTGAGCCTGCAGCGGATCTTCTGTCACCCTGACACCCACGCTGCTCCTGAGCCTGCAGCGGATCTTCT
>NW_022196906.1:107850544-107861263 GCF_008632895.1 Mastomys coucha | reverse complement strand
CTGCTCCTGAGCCTGCAGCGGATCTTCTGACTGCCACCCTGACACCCACGCTGCTCCTGAGCCTGCAGTGGATCTTCTGACTGCCGCCCTGACACCCACGCTGCTCCTGAGCCTGCAGTGGTTCTTCTGCCTCAGCCATCTAAGTGCTCAGCTTTATTAGTTTTAAAATAAATAAGCCGGGCGGTGGTGGCACATACCTTTAATCCCAGTGCTTGGGAGGCAGAGGCAGGAGGATTTCTGAGTTTGAGGCCAGCCTGGTCTATAGAGTGAGGACAGCCAAGGTTACACAGAGAAACCCTGTCTCGAAAAACCAAAAATAAAATAAAATAAAAATAAAATGAAATAAGTAAAGGAACTCTTACAACTGAAAACAGATTTAAATATGTACAACAAGTAATCTTTACTTTTCTGTGGAAATAGCCGACTATATCTCATTTTAAGTAAAGAGAACTTCCTAAAAATTCTTGAAAGAAACAGAACTTGAGAGTGAGAATGGCATGCAGAGACAAGCAGCAAAGTGTTACTCCATCACTGCATCACTGTATCAGTCTATCACTGCATCACTGCAGTCTATCACTGCATCAGTCCATCACTGCATCACTGCATCATTCATTCCATCCGGGCATCACTCCATCAGTCTATCACTCCATCAGCGCGTATGAGCTGATCAACAGGTAAACCAGGCAACAAGCAAAGGCTGGGAAGGCCCTGGGTACAGTTCCTAGTCCTCCACCCATGAAAGCCAAATAAAAATAAATACATAAATACTCAGCATGGAAGAATATAATTTATATATCCTGCAATTTACCTCTTTATCTCCAAGGGTCTCAAGCAATAACAATAATATTGTTTTGAAGTGTTCATCCCAAACACTGAAAGATTCTTCTTGGGTTAGCTTCATGAGTTCATACAGGGCAATTTTTCTTTCTTCTATACGTTCATTATGGTTAGACAGCTCCTTCAACAACTCTGCAACTAGGTCAGAATGGTCTAAGGAAAGATCTGTCAAAAGGATATAATATGAGTTTTGTAATTGTATAGGCTGACTCTGAGGTGTGGAGATGATTTCTATAGAACACAATGAACATTGGATGCAATATCTTCTTTGCAGATAGAGATATCTTATCTCTATAAGAACAAACATTAATTTTCAGTTGCCATCCCTGAATCAGCAATGTGCTTTATACATTTCCAAATACAAAAACACTTGAGAGAACAGAGTAAGGACCCGCCAGTACCCATCCCACAGAGCTCAGCCAGAGCGTCATGTCAGGCCTATGGCCCCCTTTCCATCCCTCTGCTCCATGTCCTTGAATGCTGTTGAGTGAGCGCTTCCTGCCAGGAGGCTGTGTGATGTGGGTGGTGGCAACATGATCACTGTAAACTTCTCCAGCAATCTTTCTACCATGGGCTGACCCATTCACTGACTGCTTCTGAAGCAATTAGTTCACATCATTCTTTCCATGAATCATCAGAATGCTTCAGCAAAAAGTAACTTTATCAATTAGAGCTATTGTCTTTGTCCTGAAATAGTGTTTTGTTTTTAAGAAAATAGTCAAAATAACGCACTACCCTACCTGGCCAATATAACTTTCTTTATGTTTCAGAGTCACATTGAGACCAACTGTTATCAAAGAGGAGCTGGGTTTTAGTTACAATTTTTATTTATGGGTATATGTATGTGTGTCCATCTCTCTCTGTGTATGTGTATGCCACATGTGTGCAAATGCCTTCAGAGGACAGAAGAAGGCATCAGATTCCCTGTAGCTAGAGCTACATGGAATTGTGAGCTGTGTGATGTAGGTATTAGGAACCACACTCGGGTCCTTACCAAGGGCAGCCAGTGAGTGCTCTTCACAGTCCTAGCAAAGCACTTTGATTTGGTTTTGCTTTTTTATAAATACTTACTTAGAGCCCTAATCTTCATAGGCATACCTCACTATGCTTAGTTCATGTCTTTTCAAACAAGTATTAGTGCGTCGTTATAGTATGTGTGTGTGGAAGTCAGAGGAAACAAGCATTAGTGTGTGTGTGCTATAGCATGTATGTATGGAAGTCAGAGGAAAGCTTGCAGGAGTCAGCTTTCTCCTTATTATCATGGGAGTTCCAAGGATTGAACTTAGGCTGACAGACTTGAAGGCAAATGCCTTTATCTGCTAGGCCTCATGTCTGGCCCTCAGAGGAAGATTTTCAAGTTTATCATAGAAGGTCATTATAGCACTGGAACTCTTTATTTCATGTGTCTGATGGTTTTGACTGAACGTGTGCAAGTGTACCATGTGCATGCTTGGTACTCACAAAGGACAGAAGAGGGTATCAGATTCCCCAGGAATTGCAGTTATGAATGGTTATGAACCATCAAGTGAGTGCTAGAAACTGAAATATTCTCTGAAAGAGTAGCAATATTCTTAGCACTCTCCAGCCTAGTACAGGAAATCTTTAAAGAAAGTAATATGGATTCACTGGAGTAAACAATCTGAGCTGAAGAGATGACTGAGTAATTAAGAGCACTGGCACCTTACAACTGTCTGGAACTCCAGCTGCAGGGGATCTGGCACCCTCAATAATCTACTTCTTTATCAGCAAGGAAACACTTGTAATAGTCTGTGCTTTGTCATGTTTCATGTATCCTGGCTGTGCCTTACTGTGATCAGAGGACAAGAGTGTACAATTACAACTCTCCTTTTCCAGAGGCGACAAGGAACAGTTACTTAAGAGAATAGTAACTATCCAACCAGGCTATGTAGATTAGTAACCATTAGACCTTCAGACCAAAGCCCATTTCACTTAACTTCATGTAGTATAAACATCTACAAGTGAGGCGAAGAGTTTGTCAATTTGAGGAGATTTGGAATCACAATGGAAACATGCATTTGGGTCCAGAGACATTTAGATGAAAGGTAAGATCCACTCTGAACACAGGAGCACCATGCACAGGCTAGAGCTCCAGGTGAACAAGAAGTGAGCATCCAGATGCACAGCCTCCTGACCACGGGTGCCATGTGAGCAGCCGCCTCATGCTCTCTCTACCATGACTTTGTAGTCAGGATGCTCTCTGTTCTTAAACTGTGGTCTCCTGAAGGAGTGGTTGTTAAGCATTCTGTCTCAGTAACAAGTAACAAATACACATTCCTAGTCCCCAAATCTGGATGTTTTAAAAGAGTTACAATAAAAGAGCAAAGACATCCACTTGTTTCTTGGAACCAGTCCTCCAAAACGCACTGTAACCTGTAACATACCATCAGGAAATTGGTCAGCATCATCATCAAACATGGCTTCCTTGAGGGCAGACTTGTTGAAGGGACTGATGCTATCTGAGTAGTTATATGGATTATAGTCACGGGAACGTGGAGAGGAGTGGAGTGGCATTGAGTGGAGCAAAGATGTTTTATTATCAAGAGCTGGCTGGCTGGAGTCAGTCGCATCACCTCCTGCTCTTGGATCTGACATCCCGGGACCACCACATATCTATTGACAGGAAGAGGATGACAGAGCAATTAGCTAATTTCTAAATACCTTCTTTATATTCTATAAAGATGTTTCTTCGTGGCTGGAGAGATAGATGACTTAGTAGTTTCCTGTTCTTCCAGAGGGCCCGAAGTTCAATTCCCACTCGCTAAACTAGGTGACTTAACACCACCTGTAACCCTAGTTTCAGGAGATTCAGTGCCCTCTAGGGGCATTCACATAGGGAATATATTTACACATATATACATGAATAACATAAAACTAATCTTAAAAATGAAGCAAAACAAAATTAAACAAATGATGTTTCCCTAATTTTTTTTTAAATGTGTATGAGCACACCATTCCTCTCTTCAGACACACCAGAAGGGGGCACCAGATCTCATTACAGATGGTTGGGAGCCACCATGTGGTTGCTGGGAATTGAACTCAGGACCTCTGGAAGAGCAGCTGGTGTTCTTAACCACTAAGCTATCTCTCCTGCTCTGTTTCCCTAATTTTTTTTTTGTTTGTTTGTTTGTTTGTTTTTTTGAGACAGGGTTTCTCTGTGTAGCCCTGGCTGTCCTGGAGCTCACTTTGTAGACCAGGCTGGCCTCGAACTCAGAAATCCGCCTGCCTCTGCCTCCCAAGTGCTGGGATTAAAGGCATGTGCCACCACCACCCAGCTTCCCTAATGTTTAAGAGGCTATTTAAGGAAGGTAATAGCAGGGGCTAGAGAGATGATTCAGAAGTTAGGAGCACTGACTGCCTTTCCAGAGATCCTGAGTTCAATTGCTAGCAACCACATGGTGGCTCTGATGCCCTCTTCTGGTGTGCAGGTATATATGCAGATAGAGAACTCATACATTAAGGAAAAAAAGAGAGAAATAAATAAATTTAAAAAGAAGAAGAAAGGTAACAAAAGGACTGGAAGAATAGCTTGGTGGACTAGAGTACGCACTACTCTTGCACAGGGCCCAGGTTTGGTTCGCTGTAGCCACGTGGCAGCTTACAACCATGTAATACTAGTTTCAGGGGGATCAGATGCCTCTTGTGGCCTCCGTGGGCACCACATGCACATAAAACTCTCATACATATAAGCAAGCAAGCAAACAAACAAACAAATCTTTATTTTTTAAAAAAAGAAAATTAAAGGCACAGAGAAATGGCTCAATGGATGAGAGTACAGGCTAGAAGACCTGGGTTCAGTGCCCAGCACCCACATGGTGGTCCAGGGAGATCTGACACCCACTTCTAGCCTCTGCAAGTAACTGGCTTATATGTAGACAAAGCACCCACACATATAAAATAAAAAGAAAAAGTTAAAAATAACAAGCAAAGGTAACAATAATTTAAAAAGAAATTCATGGTAACCAGCATGAGTTACAATATGTATATTCAAATATATTGTAAAAATATATAACAGAATATATATTCAAAATGAGAAAGTTTAAAGAAACCTCAGCCAAGAGGCAAATAAACCATTACAAGTGTTGCCTGCAATGATGTTATCCTTGTTCATGGTTCAACCAAGTAACATATATGCTGAAATTAGCAACAGCATCTCCATGCCAGCTAAGACACAACGACCTTCATTATGGAAACATGATTGACGGTATATTTCCGCACTATGAGGGCAGGAGGCGTTTCAGTGAGGATCCAATACTGATGGTGTCATAGAAGCCAGAGATCTCAAACCAGACCAATGACTTACTGCAGTGAGCATTTGTAAGTGAAGATGTGAAGATCAAGGGATACACTGTGGGATATGGGATATGTTGTGACACACTACAGCTTCTCTATGCTTGTGTGTGTGTGTGTGTGTGTGTGTGTGTGTGTGTGTTATTTTGGAGGAGAGGCTGCAAGGGCAAAGGGCAGATATGAGGGAACAGGGAGGTGAGCAGGACTGGGGTGCATGGTGTGAAACCAACCAAGATCCAATAGAAAGTTTTTACAAAATTGCCGTAATATGCTGTCTTTGAATAATGAACTACTTTAGTAGCATCTTTCAGGTTTTATTTCTATGCGCTTTTCTTCCCAAAGGACAAGCTTTAAAGGTAAATATAAATTTTAGGAGGATGCTAATAGGGTTGAGATACACTAACACCCTTGCCTAAACACCAATATTAAAGCTAGCATCAAAATATTACCACCAGAAACCCAATTATCAGTATGTATGGAGCAACTGCATGACACGCTAGCTGCTGGGAACTCTATACACACCCCTCATCCTTCGTGCAGTCCATGTACGCCCAGTACAAGCCAAGCATTGCTCTTGGCACTACTGGAGGCACGGAGATATCACTCACTACTGCTGTGGCAACTACATTCAGGTCTAGGATAGGGACCCTCAGACCTGGGTGGTAAGACTTCCTGACAACCATTTTTATGGCCCAGGGAAAACCAAGTGAAAGATTAGGCAGGTGGGGAGTCCTTCAGAGCAGGACAGCGCTTCATGTGCTGGAATGCTGCAACTCTCTGGATACTGAGCAACAATTTGTTCAACAGGAATGAAGGGATGGTTTATTTTAAAAGAAGTCTAAGCTGCTGGAGACAGAAGGAAAATGTAAGTACTGATGGACCATAGCAGAGGAAAGCAGTTAAAGAATAACTAGTATCACATGTCAGACAAGTAGGTTATAACATTCTCTGTTTGTTATAACATTAACTGATGGTGCAGACTGCTATTACTACAATTAATATGGGGAAAATATAAACTTCCATTGTGAGACTCATGTGGTTAAGAAGCATGATCTAGTTAACCAAGGTCCAGGCCAATGATTAACTCATATGCTATGACCGACGCATTCCATTCCTGTCCTTCTTTTCTTTCCCTATTTATTTTTTCTATCACAATATTTTTATTGATTATTTGGGAATTTCACATCAGATACCCCAATCACACTCACTTCCCAGTTCTCTCAGGTCTACTCCCCTACCTTGTGATCTCCACCCAGAAAAAAAAAAATGAAAAAAAAAAAGTTCACTTTGTATTGCCCATATACTCACTAATGGTCAAACTTCAGTGGTCAGTCTGTGTCTGTTGCCCTGTAGCTGAAGGCCAGATTGCTATCTTTGGTCTGCATTCCTTCATTTCCTAATGCTTCAATTACAGTAGCTTTCTTCTAAATCCTCAACTATATAAGCTGGTTCCTAGCTGCCTCTGCACTGGCTAATCAGTTCACAGAATTCTCCTCTTAGGTTTTCTGGCTCAGTCCAAATGTCATTTGAGAGAGGCCTCCGTGCCCTGGCTCCAGAGTGTAAAATGCACATTGACCATCCTCTCTGGCACATTCTGAACCAAAATTCCACAGTAAATATCTTCAGTTAGGAGTCTAAAAAGAACTCTAGGGTATAGCTCTCTCTTACAGACCTAACATCTGAAACTCACTAGTGGCTGAGAGTAAGTACTTGGTGAGTGACTAACTTCTAAAGAATCATATGTGAACAACCAGAAAGCAAAGTTTAAAATAAACCAATAACTTGTGTACACAGGAACACACTCAAACACACACGCACACGCTTAATTTGGCATGTTAGGCAAGATGGTAACACACTGTAAGAACACGTAAACACTTACTGTGTCACCATCCTCTTTTTTAGGGTCCCTCTTCAGTGGCTCACTCATATCTTCTTGACTTCTGAAGCTGAAGTTCTGGATTGCCTCAGTGACACCTCTAAGGGAGCTGTAAATGTCTTCAGAATTCATGTTCTCTGTATCGTAATCAAATGCACTGTGAAAAAGATAGTATTAATTTTTACTTATTTTATTGTGTGATTTTATTTTTGTTTTGTTTTTTATTTGTTTCTCATTATGGATGGTTGTGAGCCACCATGTGGTTGCTAGGATTTGAACTCATGACCTCCAGAAGAGCAGTCAAGTGCTCTTAAACCGCTGAGCCATCTCACCAGCCCTTGATTTGATTTTTATATCTATGTGTATGAGTGTTCTGCCAGCATGTATATATGTATACCATGTGTGTGTGTAGAGCTCTTGGAGGTCAGAAGATGGCATCAGATCCCCTGGAACTATAATTAAAAAGTGGCTGTGAAGTGTCATGTTGTTACTGGAACCCAATCACAGAGCATCTCTCCAGTTTCTGTTTGTTTGATTTTTTTTTTTAAAAAAGAGTCTCACTCTGTAGCCCAGGCTAGCCTTGAACATACGCAATCCTCCTTCAAAGTGCTGGAATTAGAGATGGAAGCTACCACAGTTGGCTATTAATTTTTAGTTATATTTTTATAATACAAACAGGCTGGTGCAGTGGTCCACACCTATAATGTCAGCTCTGGGGAAACAGAAGGAGGAGGTCCAGGGGGTCAGGAGTCCTCTACTACACTGTAGGTTGAAGGCCAGCCTGGTTAAACCTGACCCTGCTGAAATAACCACATCTGAGCATATTTATAAAGATAAGAGGTATCTATTTTTGACATACAAATTCCCTCTGTAATCCAAAGCCAGGCCTCAAATTCAAGAGTCTCTTGCCTTGCCTCCAAAGTTCTGAAGTTATAGGCAAATATCACTATAGCCAGCTACACTGTATTCATTCTTAAAATCTTTTTGGGGGGTGGACACACAGGGTTTCTCTATGGAGCCCTGGATGTCCTGGAACTCATTCTGTAGACCAGGCTAGACTTGAAGT
Source organism: Mastomys coucha (assembly GCF_008632895.1). Taxonomy (NCBI): domain Eukaryota; kingdom Metazoa; phylum Chordata; class Mammalia; order Rodentia; family Muridae; genus Mastomys; species Mastomys coucha. The sequence continues at coordinate 107,853,176 of NW_022196906.1, read as the reverse complement.
CCCAGAGATTCTCCTACTTCTGTCTGCTGATTGCTGGGCTTAAAAAAGCATGGAGCACCATGTCTGGTCTTAAAATTGCACTATATATATGTATATATATATATGCATATATATATACATATATATAGATACATAAAACATATAAAAGTTAAAAAACATATAAAAGTTAAAAACAACTTTTGGAAATTAATTTTTTCCTACCACCATGTGAATTATTATGACTCAGGCCATCAGACACTTGGCAGCATGAACTTTTACTACTGAGCCATCTTGCCAACACAGCTTACTTACACTTTTAAATAAATATTTTTATAACATGGACATTATACAAAATTCAAGTTTCAGTATGCATAAATACAGTCTTACTGGAGCACAGTCATTCTTAAGTATGCTGAAACTATCTGTGACTGCTTTGGTAGTACAAGAGCAGAACTCAATAAAGGTCACAGACCGCTTGGATTAAAAGGCTAGAATATCTGCCATCTGGCCCGTTATCCTTGTAACTAACAAGTAGTAACAGCACTAGTTGAAGAAGAAACAAATGAAGTTGCTGATGATTGCCAGTATTCTTAGCGCTCAGGAGTTTGGGGCAGAGGATCTACAGCCATTCTCTGCCACATGGCCAGTTAGAGGCCAGCAGGAGTAGCCACACATCCTCAGGAGAAAAAAGGAGCTAACTGTACTTCACCTACTTACGACTGGCTGGCTATTATTCTCAAAAACAAAAGATAAATTTTAAAGAAAATAGGCAAGGAGGATTTTGAAATAAAAGAAAGGTATTCTAGTGCATGCTTGTGGCAGGGGTGGGGTACAACTACTTCTGTGGAGGTCAGCGGAAGTTCTGTGGACTAGTTCTCTCCTTCACATTGCTCGGTGACCCAGGGATTGAACGCAGGTAGGTGTGCTTTTTCAACAAGAGCATTCACCTCCTACGTCATCTCAATGGATGAGGCAGAGAACATAAATGAACACTGAACAGAATGTTAATGTGATGAATTCTATAGTCAAACTCTAAATTCAAATTAAGGCTAGAATTTACCCAACAAAATTGTCACAAATCTATTAATCCATAGGTTAGGTGGTAAGATTTGATACATTTTTCTTTTCTTTTCTTTTCTTTTTCTTTTCAAGACAGTGTTTCTCTGTATAGCTCTGGCTGTCCTGGAACTCACTCTGTAGACCAGGCTGGCCTCGAACTCAGAAATCTGCCTGCCTCTGCCTCCCAAGTGCTGGGATTAAAGGCATGCACCACTGCCCCATTTTTCTTTCTTAAAGTCTGATTTAACATTCCATGGATAATGGATAATCTCATGAAGCAAACCATGATGTATAACCAATAACAAAACTCAGGCTACCAATTGTAATAGATATTATAAGACTCATTTTACAAAAGGCCACCAAAAGGGTCATGGTGGCTACTGACTAATGAATCAAGAATTTAATCTAGGGCTAGCAAGATGGTCTGTTGGGTGAAGGTGCTTGCCTGCTGAGCAAGCCTGGACACCTGTGCTGCATCCCTGGAACCCACAGTGGAAGAAGGAAAACTGCTCCTAAAGGCTGTCTCCTGACTGCCAAATGCATCTTTTATCCTGTGTACACCTGCACTCTCACACCTAATTTAAAAAAAAAAAGGAATGGGAGATTTTAATTTTTTTTAAATTTCATTTTAAGTTTGAACTATGTGTGTGAAAATGTTACCCCTTTTTTATTTTTGTATTAAATAGCAATATCTCAGTCACATGTTTTCCTGGAAGCACATGTAATGCCAGGATGTATTCATGGTAGATTTACCTCTTCCCCATTCCTCTCTTTGTGCTTTCTCTGTCTATATGGTCAAGTCCCTCCTGACTCTCAGGTCATCAGTGTGTTATCTATACCATAACTGATACTTGCCATTCATACTAAGTGGTGTAATAAAAATGATAGGCATGTTTGCAATTTGAGAAATATAACTTTACTCTTTATGAAAACAATACCTTTCGTCCTATACATCACCATTTAAAGGGTTAGATTTTACATACACTTAGAGTTGTTTGAATTAGCTCACTTCAAGTCAAATCAAAGTCTGAGATTATAGTTAACTCTGCCTTTCTAAGAATGGAGACTGGACAATCATCTCACCTTGGAGATAACGTATTCTGTGATGTGTTGGTAGGAGAAGTTAGAGGACTGGACCAGTTGGCTGGTGACCGAGGTGTTGGTCTCGTCAAAGGACTCCCCATGGAACTCTGAGGATGGGAATAAGAAGAGCATCAGCAAGGGGATGCAACGATAAGGTCTGTAGAGAGGAGGCGCAGTCATGAGAGAACACTGTGAAAGCAACGCCCTTGAAGTCAGATTCCAAACATCCGTGCACTTACGCCTGGTTTCTGGGAGAAAATGTGTCTTCATTCAGAGACTTACCTCTTCAGTCTTCTCCCTCATCTCCTTACCTGCCTCCTCTCTGTTACTTCTGCCCCCCAGCCCCAGCCTCATGTACCCCTGACTGATCTTGAACTTCTGATCCTCTTGCCTCTACCTTGCAGTGCGAGGTTACAGATGTGCATCACCATGCCCATTTGATTTTAACCCAATTTTGTCTCTTTTCTCTCAAGGATTTAAACTAGCCCCCTCCCCCCCCTTTTTTTTTTTT
>NW_022196906.1:107848708-107849466 GCF_008632895.1 Mastomys coucha | reverse complement strand
CACTAAACAAAGAAAGAATTTTAAAAGCAGTAAGGGGAAAAAGGCAAGTAACATATAAAGGCAGGCCTTTATCAGAATTGCACCAGACTTCTCACCAGAGACTATGAAAGCTAGATCTTGGGCAAATGTCATACAGACCCTACAAGAACACAAATGCCAGTCCAGGCTACTATACTCAGCAAAACTCTCAATTACCATAGATGGAGAAAACAAGATATTCTACGACAAAACAAAATTTACACAATCTTTCCACAAATCCAGCCCTACAAAGGATAATAGATGGAAAACATCAACATAAGGAGCAAAACTACACCCTAGAAGAAGCAAGAAAGTAATCTTTCAACAAATCCACACAAATCTAATTCCATTTCTTACAACAAAAACAACAGGAAGTGACATTACCTTTTCTTAATATCTTAATATGAAAATCAATACTATCAACATATCCTAAGCAATTGAAATCCAAAAATATGAGGAATTAGAAATTTGCTGTTTGTCATCCAACGGTCTCTCTAATTTGGTAATTGGAGGAATAGGTCCAACATTGAACAATCTATATATACTTTCAGCTTGTTTGTTTGTGACAGTGTCTTGCTGTGTACAACATAAGGGTCTTGAAATCTTACTTCTCCTATCTCAGCCTCTCTATTAGTAGTATTGTTTATTTCATGTCTTTACACTATACCATGTTTTTCAGAACAGCTTATATATTTCAAAAGTATTTATATACCCAAAAGAAACATAGACGAATAACTAGG